>NW_006935681.1:0-537 GCF_000298275.1 Orycteropus afer afer
GTCTTTCATGAGTGATTTTGGGTGGCGTTATCCTTGACTTAAGTTGGGGGAGCCTTGTTCTGCGGGAACCCAACAGACTGAGAGGTTTTTTATACCTCACTAGTAACAAAGCTAAAATACTGATCTATAGTTAAAAAAGAGCCTTAGGGGTATAGTGGATAAGGCATTTGTCTGTTACCCAGAAGGTCAGTGGTTCAAGACCATTAGCTGCTCCATGGAAGGAAGACGGGATGATCTGCTTTCATAAAGATTTATAACCTTGGAAACCCAATGGGGGTCGCTATGAGTTGGATTCAACTTGATGGCAGTGAGGTTTTTTTTTTTTTTTTTTTTTATGAATATAAGTTAAAAAAAATGTTGTTGATAATCAGTGCACAGATTTTCAATAAAAACAAAGTTTAAAGCTATAACATGGAACATACAGATTTTACACAGCACTTTATCATTCACTGTCTAGTACATTTCATCCCTATTTTGGTCTAAGATAAGTACCAGAGTCCCAGCCATTTCTGGATATACCTAGAGCTAACATAGACC
>NW_006935681.1:1887-2979 GCF_000298275.1 Orycteropus afer afer
AGGCTGGAAAAACTGTGAGATAGGTAATGGAAAACATGTTGCTTGTCATCTTCTTCTGGAAGGGAATGCTATATGTTTCAATTTTTCTGTCTTTTTTTTTTTTTTTCCCCCAGTAGCATCCCACTTCTAGGAACCCTACTCTGGAAAACATGTTGCTTGTCATCTTCTTCTGGAAGGGAATGCTATATGTTTCAATTTTTCTTTCTTTCTTTTTTTTTTTCCCCCAGTAGCATCCCACTTCTAGGAACCCTACTCTGTAATAGAATTTTGGGGCGGCACCAACCTTCCCAAAGCTAACTTAGTGGCTTATAACACTAACCATTATTTAGCTCAAAATTCTACTATTATTGTGTTATTATGGTGTGGACCAAGTTAATCTGATCTGAGCTGGCTTGCTCATGTGTCTGCTGATAGTCAGAGGATCAGCTAAGAGCTGCCTTGTCTCATAGCCTCATTCCAAAGTTCTGAAGTAGGAAAGGGTGACAAAGACAACTGTCCTCTTCATTAACAGACTCATATTGCAGATGGGTTCCAAAAACAGCAAGAGATGGATTTGTGCCTCAGGGAGTTTAACATTACTTCTGCAATATTCTAAAGGTCAAAACAAGTCATAAGGCCAGCCAAGAGGACGGAGTTAAACGCCACACATTGTGGTCATTCTTTCAATCACACTTCTGATCAGGGTAAATTGTAAGAGGCCTAGCCTTTGTCCCAACCTGATTGTTTTTAAATGGTTTTGGAAACTAGAATCTACCTGTGTTTCTACTGATACAAGCCCTTTCCTTGGTCAGTAAAATCACACAGCTTGAATTTGAAATCATAGACTCCATTCTCATGTGCAAAAAAAAAAATATATATATATATTAAAAATATTCTAAACGAAAACATCCTATTGATTGGAAATTAGGAAATGTAATTTATTGTTTATTGATTTTTAATTTATATATAGTTGTTTTCAATGTGTTAAATATATTACATGTGTGCTAAATAACACTTCTTAGCAAAGAATCCAGAAGCTCTGTATCGTAGTGCCTATGGCACTAGACTGCTAACCAGAAGTCTGGCGGTTCAAATCCACCAGCCACTCCTTGG
>NW_006935682.1:0-693 GCF_000298275.1 Orycteropus afer afer
TTGATGTCCTCTGCGACTATGGTCCCGAGCCCACAGGTTCAACTACTCGGTCCCTCTGGGTAGCTGGCTGTGACCAAGCAGTGACCACAACCTTGACCCTTGTCAGCTCTACTATAAGATATAGATGATAGAGGCTAATACCAGTATATCCACAATACTACAACACAACTAACACAAAACACCAGGCACAGATAAATGCATAGACAACTGAGAAGATCAGATGGGGGTTGGAAAACAAGACTGTACCCTAGATCAATGATAAATTTAGCTGAAGGTAATCTTGTATTGATAGTAGTGATACAAAATAACCACAATCATTAAAGAAGCAACAGAAGACAGAGTTAAAGTAATCCCTCAGAGACAGCCAAATACATTGGGAGAGAACCACTAGGCCTGCTAACTCAGGGCCATGGTATTGGGGGACACCAGGCTCAATTGGTACAGCATGCATGATACATAAAAATCTTGTTCCAGGATTCAAAATGGAGTCTCATCAGTAATCACCACACTATTTCACTCTAGCATCTTAGTGCTTGAAAAACTAGGTACAGCAGTTTGAATTAGGGATTTGAGTGCTCTGAAAAGCTCACACAATCAGAGTGCACCAAACACAAAGGAGCAGAATTAGAGGAAAGGCACAGGGAAATAAATTAAATTAATTAATTAAATTAATTAAAGAAGATCTACCCAGCA
>NW_006935682.1:2943-3446 GCF_000298275.1 Orycteropus afer afer
CTGTTTGTGTTGTTGAAAAAAGGTGTTTGCAATGAACAAGTTGTTGGTCTTGCAGAATTCTGCCATGCGAGTTCCAGCATTATTTCTGTCACCAAGGCCAAATTTTCCAACTACTGGTGATTCTTTGTTTCCAAATTTTGCATTCCAGTCACCAGTGATAATTAACACATCCTGATTGCATGTTTGGTCAATTTCAGACTGCATAAGTTGATAAAAATCTTCAATTTCCTCATCTTTGGCTTTGGTGTTTGGGGCATAAATTTGTATAATAGTCATATTAACAGGTCTTCCTGTAGGCATATTGATATTATCCTATCACTGACAGAATTGTACTTCAGGACAGATCTTGAAACATCCTTTGTGATGATGAATGCCATGCCATTTCTCTTCAAACGGTCATTCCTGGCATAGTAGATCACATGGTTGTCTGATTCAAAATGGCCAAAACCAGTCCATTTCAGCTTGCTAATGCCGAAGATATCAATCTTTATGCGTTCCATTTC
>NW_006935683.1:0-616 GCF_000298275.1 Orycteropus afer afer
TATAAATTATATACACATATGTAAATACCAAATTCACTGCCATTGAATTGATTCTGATTCATAGTGACCCTATAGGACAGAGTAGAATTGCACCACAGGGTGTCCAATACTATAAAACTTTATGGAAGTAGATTGCCTCATCTTTCTCACACAGAATAGCTGGTGGATTTTAACTGCTGAGCTTTTGGTTAGCAGCCAAAGCCATTAATAATTAATTAATTAATTTTCTTGGTGTTACCTGTTGCTCTTTCATTCTTTACCCAGAATCTATCATACCAACCTCTCTGTGGACCCTGGAGTCTTTGTCTGTTTCAATCCATTCTCTCATTGCCTGAGACAGAAAGTCTGTTTTTACTTGTAATAGGATTTAATGAGATGAGATATGGTTTTTGGGGATACTTTGCCATAACTTTATCTTATGTCAAAATAAAAGGAATTATGTTGACAATATATTCAGAAATAAGGGGCATCTAACATGAATATAGGAGCTCTGGTAGTGTAGTGCCTAAGGGACTTGACTACTAACCAGAAGGCTGGAGGTTCAAACCCACCAGCCACTCTTTGGAAGGAAGATGGGGCAATCTACTTCCATAGTGATACTGCCTCAGAAACCCAA
>NW_006935683.1:2106-2822 GCF_000298275.1 Orycteropus afer afer
CAATAAACTCAGACTGATCCAATGTTACATTCCTTGCACCATTATCCCACACCCTCAGTAGCCATTCCCATACATATTCTCCAGTTTTCTGTCTGCACATGTTGGCAAAATCAAGTAGGTCTTTTTGAGTATAGCGTATCACCTCCTCAGTCACACTTTCTATTTCACCTCTTGGTGCTCGCTTAGACTTGACCTTTGTTATGGGCCTAGCTGCCAGAATAGGTGCTTGAGGCAGTTCCTGAGAACATTCAGGAATGTCTTCCATGTCCTTTGCCTCAGGCTATGACCCAGCAGGACTGGTTTGGCTAGTCCCATCAAACTGAGGGAGAGGGGATAATGGTTTTACAGCAAACTGTTCAGATGGGAGAGATTCAACAAAATTTACAGGCTCCATATCCTGAGCTTCCTAATTATCTGTCCATATGTCCCCATTCCAGGTTTCAAGATTCCAGTTTTTTTCCAATCAATGCCCTCACTTTAATGTCAGGCACCATTCTGGATTGGCAATTTAATTGGCGTTGTAATTCAGCCACCCTTACAATAAGAGTCTGGGTTTGGTTTTCAGCAATATCAGCTCTGTCGCTAGAAGATACAAGGCTTTCTTTTAGAGCACAACTGGAAGCACTGAGGTCTTTTATGCAGTGCTTAAGCTGAGACTCAGCAGCTCTGAGCTCATCTCACTCTTTCACCACTTTGTCTAGTGTAAGTAGGACCAA
>NW_006935684.1:0-832 GCF_000298275.1 Orycteropus afer afer
GTGGACCCTCCACCTTACCAAGCATGACATCTTTCTCCATGAAATGCTCCCTTCTGACAACATGACTGAAGTCGGTGAGATGAAGTCTGGCCATTCTCCCTTCCAAGGAGCATTCCGACTGCATTTCCTCCAGAATAGATCAATTAGTTCTTTTAGCAGTCCATGGCACTTTTAGCATTCTTCATCAGCACCACAACACACAAGATTCAATTCTTCAGTCTTCCTTATTCATTGCCCAGCTTTCACCTGCATATGAGGTGATTGAAAAAAAACGGCTTGTATCAGGTGCACCTTAGTCCTCAAGGAGACATCTTTGCTTTTCAGCACTTAAAAGAGGTTTTTGTAGCAGATTTGCCCAGTGCAATATGTTATTTGATGTCTTGACTATTGCGTCCATTGGTGTTGATTGCAGAACCAAGTAACATGAAATCTTTGCTAACTTCAATACCTTCTCCATTATTGTGATTCTGCTTATTGGTCCAGTTGTAGGGATTTTAATTTTCTTTATGTTGAGATGCAATCCATACTGCAGACTGTAGTCTATAATCTTCATCAGTAAGTGCTTCAAGTCATCCTGAAGCAAAGTTGTGTTGTCTGCATATCACAGATTGTAAATGAGTCTTCCTTCAGTCCTGATGTTGCATCCTTTTTCATATAATCCAGCTCTCAGAAGAATTGTTCAGTGTACAGATTGAATAAGTACAGCAAAAGGATAAAACCCTGACATACTCCCTTACTGATTTTAAACTATGCAGTATCCTGTTGTTCTCTTTGAACAACAGCCTCCTGGTCCATGTACAGGTTCTGCATGAGTACTTTTAAGGGTTCTGGA
>NW_006935684.1:2345-3048 GCF_000298275.1 Orycteropus afer afer
AACTCCTAGCACAATACTTAATGTTAGATGTTCCTGTTCACAAATGTCTTTCTCTTTGTGTTATGAAACAGCATCTGCATTTTGCAGCACTGCTTTCTGGCTGTATCCATTGATATGTTTATTGAAGATATGTTAGCATGGTATGTTTGTATGTGTGAGTGTATGTGTGTGTGTGAGAGAGAGAAAGAGAGGGAGAAAGAGACAGAGAGATAGTGAGAAGGGGGCATTCTCTGATGAACTAATTTAGCCTCAGTGTTAGGTTGGTATAATCTGTATGTTGTTGCGTTGTTTCTATGTGCTGTTGAATCAGCCCCGACTCCTAGTGACCCTATGCACAACAGAGGGAAACACTGCTCAGTCCTGTGCCATCCTCACATTTCCTGTGCTTGGGCCCATTGCAGCAGCCACTGTGTCAATTTATATCATTGTGGGTCTTCCTATGTTTTGTTGACACTCTACTTTACTAAGCATGATATACTGCTCCAGGATCTTGTTCTTTCTGAAAACGTGTATATCTACATAGTCTACATGGTGTTGTTGTTGTTATGTGCCGTTGAGTCAGACCAACTCATAGCAACCACTCCTGGGATTTCCGAGGCGTTATCACTATGGTAGTAGATTGCCCAACCTTCTTTGTGAGGAGTGGCTGGTGGGTTTGAACCACCAGCCCTTTGGTTAGCAGTCAAGTGCCTTAGGCCCTATG
>NW_006935685.1:0-1615 GCF_000298275.1 Orycteropus afer afer
GTCCCTCTGGGTAGCTGGCTGTGACCAAGCAGTGACCACAAGCTTGCCCCTTGTCAGCTCTACTATACACCTGGGAATTCTGATCATTCACATAAACTTATAGGATCATGGTCTACCAAGCCTATATATGTTCTTGAATACACTCCCCATTTCATAGACATACCTAATTGTCTAGCCTGTCCACCCATCTATTCATCCATATACCCATGTTTGCCTTCACTGACAACACAGTACTCTATGTGCAAAAGGGTTTGTATTTGTTGTTTGTACCTCCCATGTAACTCTCTATGTCTTTCTCATCCTCAATGCTGCCATACTGGTCTCTCACATTTGGTACATTGCCCTTCTCTTCCCCCAAAACAATACTTATCTCTATCTATCTAACAGCCTTCCCTCCTCTCCCTTCCCACCCTGATAACCAACAAAGAAAATTTCCTTCTACAGATAACCTTTCCTTAACTTTTACAATAATGGACTAATACAATATATGTCCTTTTGTGATTGACTTATTTCACTCAGCATAATATCCTCCAAGTTCATCCACTTTATGTGGTGTTTTCAGATTCTACATTATTCTTTAGCATTGCATAGTATTCCATTGTGTGTATGTACCATAGTTTGATTATCCATTCATTAGTTGATGGACATCTAGGTTGTTTCCATCTTTTGGCTATTGTAAATAGTGCTGCGATGAACATTGCTGTGCATATATCTGTTCTTGTCATGACTCTCACTTCTTTAGGGTATATACCTAGGAATGGGATGACTGAGTCAAATGGTATTTCTAATTCGAACTTTTGAAGGAATTGCCATACAGTTTTCCACAGTGGTTGTACCATTTTACAGTCTCACCAGCAGTTTATGACAGTCCCAATCTCTCCACAACCTTCCCAGCATTTATTTTCTGTCTTGTTGAACTTTGTTACTAGTGCTGGAGCAAGATAGTACCTCATTGTTGTTTTGTTTACATCTCTCTAATAGCTAATGATCGTGAGCATTTCTTCATATGTTTATTGGCCGCTTGAATATCCTCCTTGGTGAAGTGTCTATTCATGTCTTCTGTCCATTTTTTAATTGGATTCTTTGTCTTATTGTTATTGAGGTGTTGGAGTTTTCTATAAATTCTAGAGACAAGTCCCTTGTCAGATATGTTATTACCAAATATTTTTCCCAATCTGTAGGTTCTCTTGACACTTTTGGAGAAGTCTTTGAAATCACATAAAAATTTAATTTTTAGAAGGTCCCAATCATCTGGTTTCTCTTATGCTGTTTGTGCATTTTGAATTATGCTTGATAGTCTATTTATGCCATATATTAGGGCCCTTAAATTTGACCCTAAATTTTCCTTGAGGAACTGTATAGTTTTAGGTTTCACATTTAAGTCTTTGATCCATCTGGTGATCGTTTTTGTGTATGCTGTGAGGTACAGACCTTGTTTCCTTTTTCTGCAAATGGATCTCCAGTTTTACCCACACCATTTATTAAACAAACATTCTTTTCCCCATTTAATGGATTTTGAGCCTTTGTCAAAGATCAGCTGACAATAGGTCAATGGATCTATTTCTGGGTTCTCAATTCTATTCCATTGATCTATGTATCTGTCATTGAACCAATA
>NW_006935685.1:2250-2766 GCF_000298275.1 Orycteropus afer afer
TTTTGAGTTTTGTTCCACATTGTTCTCCCTCTCTATCCAGGATCTCCTACATCCCTTTCAAGTGGATGTCAGTGGTAGTCGGGCACCATCTAGTTCTTCTGATCTCATAGTTATATAGGTTGCAGATCGGATGGTGCACCAGTCACTAGGACTGATTGTTTCCATTAACTTTGCTTTTCTTCTTTCTTCATTGCTCTTGACGACTAGAGACACATCGTTGCATCTAGATGCCAGCTTGCTAGCTTTTAAGATCCCAGACTCTACTCGCCAAAGTACGAGGTGGAACAATGTTTTGCATAGTATGTTATGCCAATTGAGCTTGATGTCCCTTGCGACTATGGTCCCAAGCCCGCAGGTTCAACTACTCAGTCCCACTGGGTAGCTGGCTGTGACCAAGCAGTGACCACAACCTTCCCCTTGTCAACCCTACTATACCCCTGGGAATTCTGATCATTCACATAAACTTATAGGACCATTGTCTGCCAACCCTATATATGATCTTGGATACACTCCCCA
>NW_006935686.1:0-581 GCF_000298275.1 Orycteropus afer afer
TTCCACTCACAGTTCATACACATTTTATTTTGTTGAGAAATTATATATCAAAACCTCTCTTTTTCATTGGTATCAAGAATACAAAATTAGTTAAATAAGTTTATTTTACTGCAATTGAGTTGTTTACGTTTCCAAAAATTAAGTGATTTTGGCCAAAAACTGATTAAAGGGTACCTTATATTTTAGCATAGCCATTTGAGTATCCATCTAATTTTGATTTGTTTTGAAATCTCCATGGACACTGTGGTATCCATTTTCATATTCTTTATAAATCTTTATTTTTTAATCATTTAAAAGTTTCTTAAATCTGTGAGAATGTACATAATGAGTAAGACAAGTTCTTTAAGAGTAAATATTTAATAATTATTTACACAGATATTCTATTTTATCCTATAATGCAAATAATCTATAAATTATGGTCCTGTCTCATATGTTTCAAGGTAACATTGTTTAAAAGCATAAGTAATTCAAGTGCTAGGGAAATATAACTATGAAGATAACTTTTATGACATACATGGCAGGGAAAGTATTCATATAAAGAGTTCTTATAAAATAAATTAATATCCACTTTACTATGTTAA
>NW_006935686.1:2203-2947 GCF_000298275.1 Orycteropus afer afer
TATGTATCAAGACTTCATTGCTCCTACTGGCTGACTAGTATTCCATTGTATGTATGTAGCACAGTTTGTTTATCCATTTATCTGTTGATGGGCATTTAGTTTATTTTCACATTTTCACTACTGTGAGTAGTGCTGCAATGAACGCTGATATACAAGTCTGTTTGAGAGTCTTTTTTTCAAGTCCTTTTGGTCATACATCGCTGGGTCATACATTAGCTATATGATTAGTTTTTTGAGAAACCACCACATTGTTATCAACAACGGCTGTATCATTATGCATCTACATCAACAGTGGGGAGGGTTCTAAATTCCCCATGTCCTCACCAACATCTATTATTGATTTATTTAATTTTCCTTTGCCCTTCTCCAAAAACCAAAAACCAAACTCACTGCTATTGAGTCAGATCTGAGTCACAGCAACTCCTTTTTTGGGTTGCTGAGGTAGTATCACTATGGAAGTAGATTGCCAAACCTTCCTTCTAACGAGTGGCTGGTGGGTTTGAACTGCCAGACTTCTGGTTAGTAATCAAATGCCTTAGGCACTACACCACCAGTTCTCTCTAGGCCTTCTAGTGGAAATGAAATGGTATCTCATTGTGGTTTTGATTTGCATCTCTCTGATGGCTAGGCTAATGATGCTAAGCATCTATTCATGTGTTTGGTGGTCACTTTTCTTTGGTGAAATCTCATTGTGAATTCAGGTCTTTGCCCATTTTTTGACTGGGATGTTGTGTTTTTGTTGTT
>NW_006935687.1:0-1355 GCF_000298275.1 Orycteropus afer afer
GACAGACCTGTTAGTTCTTTTAGCAGTCCATGGTACTTTCAGCATTCTTTGCCAACACCATAGCTTAAAAGCATCAATTCTTCTTCGGTCTTCATTTTTCATTGTCCAGCTCCCACATGCATATGAGGCAATTGAAAATACCATGGCTTGTGTCAGGTGCACCTTAATCCTCAAGTAGACATCTTTGCTCTTCAGCACTTGAAAGAGGTCCTTTGCAGCCAGTTTGCCCAGTACTATACATTGTCTGATGTCCTGACTGCTGCTTCCACTGGCGTCGATTGTAGAACCAAGCAATGTGAAGTCTTTGACAATTTCAATCTTTTCTCTATTTATCACAATGCTGCTTATAGGTCCAGTTGTGAGGACTTTTGTTTTCTTTATATTGAGATGTAATCCATACTGCAGACTGTATTCTTCAACCTTCATCAGTAAGTGCCTCAAGTAATCCTCACTTTCAGCAAGCAGAGTTGTGTCATCAGTATATCACAGGTTGTTAATGATTCTTCCTCCAATCCTGACACCACGTTCTTCTTCATATAGTCCAGCTTCTCAGATTATTTGCTCAGCATACAGATTGAATAAATATGGGGAAAGGATACAACCCTGATGCACTCCCTTCTTGATTTTAAACCATGCAGTGTTCCCTTTTTCTGTTTGAGCAACAGCCTACTCGTCTATGTACAGGTTCCTTATGAGTACAATTAAGTGTTCTGGAATTCCCATTCTTTTCAATGTTATCCACAGTTTGTTACGATCTACACAATCAAATGCTTTTGCATAGTCAATAAAACACAAGTAAACTTCTTTCTGGTATTCTTTGCTTTGAGCCAAGATCTATCTGACATCAGCAAAGATATCCCTCGTTCCACGTCCTCTTCTGAATCCAGCTTGCATTTCTGGAAGTTTTTTGTCAATATACTGCTGCAACCATTTTTGAATTATCTTCAGTAAGATTTTAATTGCATGCCATATTAATCATACTGTTCAATAATTTCCACATTCTGTGGGATCACCTTTCTTTGGAATGGGTACAAATATGGATCTCTTACAATCAGTTGGTCGGGTAGCTGCCTTCCAATTCTCTTGGCATAACTGCATGAGTGCTTCCAGCGGGACATCCATTTGTTGAAACTTCTCAATGCGTATTCTGCCGATTACTGGAACCTTGTTCTTTGCCAATTGCTTCAGTGCAGCTTCGACTTCTTCCTTCAGTACCATTGGTTCTTGACCATATGGCACCTCGTCAAATGGATGAAGATTGACCAGTTCTTTTTGGTACAGTGACTCTGTGTATTCCTTCCATCTTCTTTTGATGTTTTCTGCATCATTCAATATTTTGCCCATAGAATCTTTCA
>NW_006935687.1:1725-2791 GCF_000298275.1 Orycteropus afer afer
TCTAAATTCAGGAGGGATATATTCAAGGTCATATTTTGGCTCTCATGAACTTGTTTTAATTGTCTTCAACTTCAAGTTGAACTTGCATATGAGCAGTTGATGGTCTGTTCGACAATCAGCTCCTGGTCTTGTTTTGGCTGAAGGTATTGAGTTTTTCCATCGCCTCTTGCCACAGATATAGTCAATCTGATTCCTGTGTATGCCATCTGGGGAAGTCCACATGTATAGCCACTGTTTGTATTGTTTAAAAAAAAAAAAAAAAAAGGTATTTGCAATGAATAAGTCATTGGTTTTTCAAAATTTTATTATCCAATCCCCAGTGTTATTGTGTCACCATGGCCAAATTTTCCAGCTACCAATGATTCTTCTTTGTTTCCAACTTTTGCATTCCAATCACCAGTGATAAGCAACACTTCTTGATTGCATGTTCTATCAAATTCAGAGTGCAGAAGTTGATAAAAATTTTCAATTTCCTCATCTTTGGCTTTGGTGGTTGGTGCGTAAATTTGAGTAATAGTAGTATGAACTGGTCTTCCTTGTAGATGTGTGGATATTATCCTGTCGCTCAGAGCATTGTACTTCAGGACAAATCTTGAAACACCCTTTGTGATGATGAATGCCATGCCATTCTTCTTCAATTTGTCATTCCTGGTATAGTAGATCATATGGTTTTCTGATTCAAAATCACTGAACCCCATCCATTTCAGCTCACTAATGCCTAGGAAATCAGTCTTTATGTATTCCATTTCATTTTTGACAACTTCTAATTTTCCTCGATTCATACTTTGTACATTCCATGTTCTGATTATTTATGGGTGTTTGAGTCGTGCCATGTCAGCACGTGGCAGTCCTAAAAGACATACTTTATACATATCATTAAGGATGGTTCTACTCTGATGAGGCAGCTCTTTCTCAGTCCTATTTTGAGTGCCTCCGACCCAAGGAACTCGTCTTTCTGCACTATGTTGGACAGTGTTTCCAAACTGTTCATAAAGTTGCCCAGTAATGTATCAGACTGTGTTTCTCTGCTATTCATAAGGTTTTCCCTGGCCAATTTTTGAGAAGT
>NW_006935688.1:0-852 GCF_000298275.1 Orycteropus afer afer
ACCATGGCTTGAGTTAGGCACACCTTAGTTTTCAAGGAGACATCTTTGCTTTTCAGCACTTTAAAGAGGTCTTTTGCAGCAGATTTGCCCAGTGCAATATGTCATGTGATGTCTTGATGCTGCTTCTATTGGTGTTGATTCTACAACCAAGTAATAATGAAATCTTTAACAACTTCAATCTTGTCTCCATCTGTTGTGATGCTGCATATTGGTCTAGTTGTGAAGATTTTTGTTTTGATGTTGATATGTAATCCATACTGCAGACTGAAGTCTTTAATCTTCATCAATAAGTGCTTCAAGTCATCCTCACTCTCAGCAAGCAAAGTTGTGTTGTCAGTGTATCACAGGTTATTAATGAGTCTTCCTCCAATCCTGATGCCACAGTCTTCTTCATATAGTCCAGCTTCTCAGATTATTTGTTCTGTATATAGACTGAATGTTGTTGTTGTTGTTATGTGCCATTGAGTCAGACCTGACTCATAGCAACCCCTCCTTGGGTTTCCGAGGCAGTATCACTACAAAAGTAGATTGCCCCATCTTCCTTCTGAATAGACTGAATAAGTATGGTGAAATGATACAACTCTGATGCACTACTTTCCTGATTTAAAACCATGCAGTAGCCCCTTGCTCTGTTCAAACGACAGCCTCCTGGTCTATGTACAGGTTCCTGATGAGAACAACCAACTGTTCTGGAATTCTCGTTCTTCTCAATGTTATCCATAATTTGTTATGATCCACACAATTGAATGTTTTTTTTTTTCTTTTTTAAAAAATACATTTTATTGAAATACAATTTATGTACAATGAAATACACAAAACTAAAGTGATATGGGTCAATGCATTTTTTTTCAG
>NW_006935688.1:1589-2305 GCF_000298275.1 Orycteropus afer afer
TCTTTGAAATCGTCTGTTCAACTCTTTTATCTTGTTGTTTCTTCCATTTCCTTTAGCTACTCTCCACTCAAGGGAAAGTTTCAGAGTCTCTTCTGACATCCATTTTGGTCTTTTCTTCTTTCCTGTCTTTTTAATGACCATCTTCTGCCTTAATGGATGATGTTCTTGATGTCATCCCACGATTCCTCTGGTTTTTGGTCATTGGTGTTCAATGCATCAAAGCTATTTTTAGATGGTCTCTAAATTCAGGAGAGATCTAATCAAGGTCATATTTTGGCTCTCATGGACTTGTTTTAATTGTCTTCAGCTTCAACTTTAACTTCCATTAACTGACTTCCACAGTTACCTCCTGGCCTTATTTTGGTTGAAGATATGGAGCTTCTCCATTGACTCTTTCCACAGATGTAGTAGATCTATCTGATTCCTGTATACTCCATCTGATGAAGTCCACGTGTATACCCATCATTTGTGTTGTTGACAAAAGCTATTTGCAATGAATAAGTCATTAGTCTTGCAAAACTCTATCATGCAATCTCCAACGTTATTTCTATCGCCAAGGCCACATTTTCCAGCTATGGGTGATTCTTCTTTGTTCCCAATTTTTGCATTACCAATTGCCAGTGATAATCAGCACATCTTGATTGCATGTTCAGTCCATTTCAGACTGCAGGAGCTGGTAGAAATCTTCAATTTCCTCATCTTTGGCTTTGGTGGTT
>NW_006935689.1:0-728 GCF_000298275.1 Orycteropus afer afer
TGATGGAGTTCTTGTGGGCCCAGAAGGTAGGTGGGAGTCGGGATGGCCACACCTCCATTCACCAAGCAGGTGTAGGGTGTAGTAACCAGAAGAATGTCCTACCTTTTCAGTCTTGCAGGCCTTGAGTGTCCTTGGGGTTACTGGAAAGCAGAACGTGATCTTAAGCCCCAGAAATCTGCGAGAGCACTGTCTCTTTAAATGTCCAAAATAGTCAAGCCACTTTTTAAACCTTCAAAATGGTGGCCCCCTCCAGACCGGCAAAAGTCCAAAGCTCAGCCCACCTGTCTCTTCACCTTCTCTGTTTGTTCCCCAGCCACTGTGCACAGTCCTCTGCACAGTCTCCGGCTAGCAGGGTGATTTTTAGGTTAATTCTTAAGTCCTACCACCACAGGATTCTGCGATAGCGCTGTCTGTTTAAATATCCAAAATAGTCAAGCCACTTTTTAAACCTACAAAATGGCGGTGTCCTACGGACCGGCAAAAGTCCGCAACTCAGCCCACCTTTCTCTTCACCTTCTCTGTTTGTTCCCCAGCCACCGTGCACAGTCCGTGCAGTCCCTGGCTAGCAGGGTGATTTTTACATTAATTTTTAGCTCCTACCACCACTCGGGAATGTCCAAGTCATTTGTGCCATCAGGGGCGCTCAGGTCCCTGCCAGACCGCAGCTCCATATGTCTCCTTTTTTGGTATTTTCATGCAAATTCTTCTGCTAGTTGGGGTTTAGTCTA
>NW_006935689.1:1423-2003 GCF_000298275.1 Orycteropus afer afer
TTCATTCTTCTTTGCTTTGGATGAGGAGAGTCCCATCGTTGCATCTAGATGGCTGTTTGCAAGCTTTTAATATCCCAGTTGCTGCTTGCCACAGTAGGAAGTGGAACAATTTGAGTAGTATGTTATGCCAACGGAGCTTGATGTCCCCTGCGACTAGGGTCCCAAGCCATAGGTCAAATTACTTGCTCCCTCTGGGTAGCTGGCTGTAGCCAAGAAGTGACTACAACCTTGCCCTTTGTCAGCTCTACTATCAGAGTTCATTTTAAAAATAATTTTAAAATAAATTAGACCTTGTTGATATAAACTATCTGTAACAGGTTAAGCTATTTTTAGTGTTTAGTATCATACGATTGCTTTGCAGATGCCTAAATTATTTGCATTTACTTTAATGCTTCATTTATTTATACAAAGAGGGAAAACTTGTTTGTTGTGTTTCCCTCACTCACCATTAATTTTCCATTTTAAAGTGGTGTACGTGGATTTACTCAAGAGCTTTGGAACATTCTCAAGAGTTCTTGAGGATGTAACATTGAATGCATGTTCATGGTTTTGATATAAGAATGAATTGAAAAAGTTTAAA
>NW_006935689.1:2103-2891 GCF_000298275.1 Orycteropus afer afer
TATCTTGTTTAAGGCTGTCATCCTGTAGTAGCAATATTTATAGAATTAAAATTAATAACAAATTAATGATTTACTATAACTTACAGCTAATGATGATATGTGTTGGCATTGTATAATCTCAGTACCTTTCTAGATGCCAGTCAGTAACAGCTAAGATGTTTTTTTCACATTTTTCAGTGAAATGTGATGGTGCAAGGGAGAGTGGATAGGTACCCAAACTTCTCTTTTGTCTGGCATTAGCTAGATAAAACAGGTTTCTTAAATGGGGGTTAAAATGGTAAAGCACCTGAAATTACAAAGTTTTATACATTTTATGGAACAGAGTCAGAAACTTTCTCATTTCTCATGAGGTCTTTGGCCTCCACTATTTTAAGAACCATTGGAATTAGGAAAGAGAACTATGATTTATTATTATTATTTGCTGTGTCTTAGTTTGCTAGTGCTGCCATAACAAAAATACCATAAGTGGGTGGCTTTAAAAAACAAAACATTATTTTCTTACAGTTTTAGAGGCTAAAAGTCCAAATCAGGGTCTCAGCTAGGTCAGTTTCTTTTGTGGGCCTCTTTTCTAGTTTCTGGTGTCTGCCGTCAATCCTTTGCCTTCTTTTGCCCGTTGACAGGCCTGCACAAGGCCTCTCGTCTTCCCTGTGTGTTTGTGTGTGTGTGTGCTTGTGTCTTGTCTTTTTTTTTTTAAATTTTATTTTGATTTGGGTGAAGATTTACAGAATAAATTCACTTTTCATACAGCAGTTCACATAATATACTTTGTCTCATGTCATTGACCAAAA
>NW_006935690.1:0-574 GCF_000298275.1 Orycteropus afer afer
TGTTATCATTTCCTTTGTTGCTGTTGTTTTAGTATATGTTGTGTATTTGTGCTTGTCCTCTTTTGTATTATGATGTGAAGATTTATCATTTTGCTTTGATGTTACCCTATGATTTATAATTTGCTCCCTGAGTTTAGAACAGTCCATTCTATCTTGCAACTCTCTTAACTTCCTCACCATTTGGATGTTCTGTAACTACACAGTATTTTCCCTCTTTTTGTTTATAGTTGTCCTCACTTGCCAACTGATGTCTCTGGTTCCCTGTTTATAATCTTGTAAGCTCATTTTACTTAGGATATGTCCATAGCTGTGGTTTCTGAGCTATGTCATTTTGTGTATTACTGGTCAGTTATTTCCTGGTTTTGGTTTTCTGTTCAAAGGACTCCTTTTAGCATCTCTTGTAAGGTTGGTCTGGTTTTAACAAATTTCTTTAGTTTCTGCTTATGTGGAAATCTCCTAATTTCACCATCATATTTGAGGGACAATTTTACCAGAAATGTAATTCGTGGTTGAAAATTTTTCGCTTTCAGGGTTTTATATATACCATCCCATTGTCTTCTCGCTTGCATGGTTT
>NW_006935690.1:1891-2858 GCF_000298275.1 Orycteropus afer afer
AGAAAAGGGAAAAGGAAAAAAACAACAAAACCTACAATATCTGGGGATAGAGCAATAAGAGAAAAAAGGTAGAGGAGAATAATGAAGAAAAAAATGGGAAAAATGCAAAAGGAAAAATAAGGAACAGGGTTAACCACGAGAAAAAAGGGTGAAAAAAATTAAATTAAAAAAAAAAAAAAATTTTTTTTTTCAACCAGGAACAGGGAAAAGAAAGAACACTGAAAACTAGGACCTGAGAGGAGAAGAATAAAGAATAATAGTAAAAAGGACAAAAGTATTAATAATAATAGTACTTTTGAAACATACAAATATAAGCAAACTAAATACCCCCCCAAAAAAAGTGAAAAAAAAAAAAAAATCAGTGTAGGACAGGCAGGGCACCCAGGCTCCATCTGAGCACCCAGACTGCGATGGAGTTCCTGCAGGCCCAGAAGGTGGGTGGGAGTGGTGGAGGGCCGCACCTCAGTTCACCAAGTGGGTGTGGGGTATAAGAGTAACAAGAGGAATGTTGCACCTTTTCAGTTGTGCAGGTCCGGAGTGTCCTTGGGGTTGCTGGCAAGCAGACCCTGTTCTTAAGCCCCTGGAATCTGGGAGAGCGCTATCTCTTTAAATAGCCAAAATGGTCAAGCTGCTTGCAAACATTCAAAATGGTGGCACCCTCTAGACAGACAAAATTCACAGCTCAGCCCGCCTTTCTCGTCGCCTTCTCTGTTTATTCCCCAGCCACCAGAGCAGTCCTCCATGCAGTTCCTGGCTAGCAGGGCTGATTTTTAGGTCCTACCACTCGGCACTCTCCAAGTTGTCTGTGCCGACAGGATTGCTCAGGGTTGCTGCCAGACTGCAGCTCCGTATGTCTCTTTTATTGGTATTTTCATGCAAATTCTTCCACTTCTACATCGTTCTCTTCAAGGCTCAGGGGTCCAGGATTATCTTCTGTGTCTGTGTTAATTGGTTTCCCTTTTCTTTG
>NW_006935691.1:0-1210 GCF_000298275.1 Orycteropus afer afer
ATCCTTTTTATTTCAGTTGGTTTTGTCGTGATGTCACCCTTTTCGTTTCTTATTCATGTTATTTGTATTCTCTCCCTGTTTTCCTTTGTTAAATTTGCCAGTGGTTTGTCAATTTTATTGATCTTTTCAAAAAACCTACATCTGGTCTTGTTTCTATTGCCTTTCTATTTTCTGTTTGTTTGATTTCTGCTCGTATATTAATTATTTCCTTTCTTCTGGTGATTGTGGCTTTTCTTGCTGTACTTTTTCTATTTGTCGGAGATGTTGGTTTAACGTGTTGATTTTGGCTCTTTCTTCTTCTTTTTTTTTTTGTTTCTCTTTTATTGTAATTTGAGTGAAAATTTACAGACAAATACACTTTCCATACAGCAGTTCACACACACTTTGTCTCATGACATTGACCACAATTTAGCACAATGCAATATCTCCCCTCCCATTTCCTCCTGATTGTTACCTCTTCCCTGTGTCCATCTCTCCCTGCACTCCAACCCCCTGCATTGTCTCCCTGTGTCTGAGCAGCCTTTCTTTCTCTCATGCTTATTCTCTCCAAGGAATGTATCTACCTCAGGTAAACGCTCAACTGATATGCCTATCTATTATTTGGCTGGAAGCCACAGGAGTGGGTTCAATTCCAGACCTGAAGGGCAGCTAGGAGCCTTAGGCTCAGTGGTTCCACCAGGCTCCCTCAGCCCAGCAAACCTGTTTCCCAATTTATTTTTCCCAAATGATTTTGAGTTTTTTTCCCCATTGTTCTCTCTGTCTATCCAAGATCTCCTACAAAGATCCTCTTCCAAGTGGTTGACAGTAGCAGCAGAGCATCATCTATTCCTTTTGGTCTCATAGTCATATAGGCTGCAGATCGCATGGTGTACCAGTTGCTAGGACTAATTGTTTCCATGAATTTGATTTTCTTCATTCTTCTTGGCTCTGGACAAGGATAGATCCATTGTTCCATCTGGTTGGCAGCTTGCAGCTTTAAAGATCTCAGACACTACTTGCCAAAGTAGGAAGTGGAACAATGCTTTGTGTAGTATGTTATGCCAGTTGAGCTTGATATCCTCTGCAACTATGGTCCTGAGCCCACAGGTTCAACTACTAGGTCCCTCTGCGTAGCTGGCTGTGACCAAGCAATGACTACAACCTTGCCCTTTGTCAGCCCCATTATACACCTGGGAATTCAGATCATACACATAAAGTTATTGGACCACTG
>NW_006935691.1:2455-2899 GCF_000298275.1 Orycteropus afer afer
TCCCAATCTGTAGGTTCTCTTTTGACTCTTTTGGAGAAGTCATTGGAAGCACAAAAATATTTAATTTTTAGAAGATCCCAATCATCTGGTTTCTCTTCTGCTGTATTTGCGTTTTGAGTTATGCTTGATATTCTATTTATGCCATATATTAGGGCCTCTAAATTTGCCCCTAGTTTTTCTTTGAGGAATTCTATTGTTTTAGGTTTCACATTTAAGTCTTTGATCCATCTGGAGTTTGGTTTTGTGTATGGTGTGAGGTACAAATCTTGTTTCATTTTTCTACAAATAGATTTCCAGTTTTGCCAGCACCATTTATTAAACAATCATTCTCTTCCTCATTTAATGAATTTTGGCCCTTTGTCAAAGATCAGCTTTCCATAGTTCCATGGATCTATTTCAGGGTTGCCAATTCTATTCCATTGGTCTATGTATCTGTCATTAAAC
>NW_006935692.1:0-2882 GCF_000298275.1 Orycteropus afer afer
TTAAAAAAAAAAAAAAACAGCATGAAGAAGGAAAAAAAAAAGAGTATTTCACACAGGTAGGTGGGAAGAATAGTCCAGAAAAGTCCCAAATACCATTTACCCACCAGATACCCAAATGTTAAAAATTTACCACATTAAAAACATTGTTTACCACGTTTGCTTTATCCTTTTCTCAGTTTCTATAACCATTTGAGAGTACTTTGCAGACAGCATGCCCCTTTGTGCCTAAATTCCTAAGTTTGTATTTACTGAAAAAGAACAGCCTCTTATGTAACCCCAGTATAATTATCAAAACTAGGAGATAAAGTATGATCCACATGCCTTATTCAAATTTCACCAATTTTTCCAATAATGTTTGTTATAACAAATGATTCCATATCATTTGTTGCATCTGGTTGTCTCTTTGTTGTCTTAGATGATGTTGAGTCAGTTCTGCCTCATAACCCAGTGCACAACAGAACAGAACACTGCAGGCACTGCATAATCCTTATCCTCATGATTGTTGGGCCCATTTTTGCAGCCATTGTGTCAGTCTGTGGTATCGAAGGTCTTTCTCTTTTTTTGCTGACCCTTTACCAAACATGTCTTTTTCTAGCAGCTGACCCCTCCTCAAAACATGTCCAAAGTACATGAGATGGAGTCTCACCATCCTGCTTCTAAGAAGCATTCTGGTTTTACTTCTTTAAAACAGATTTGTTCATTTTCTGACAGTCCATGGTATATTCAATATTCTTCTTCAACACGGTAATCCAAAGGCATCAATTCTTTGGTCTTCCTTTTCACTGTCCAGCTTTCGCATGCGTATGAGATGATTTAAAAATACCATGGCTTTGGTCAGGTGCACCTTAGTCCTCAGGGTGACGTCTTTGTCTTATCTCTCTACTCTTGATTAATCTGGACAGTTTCTTCACTGACATTTTTTTGATGAGCACAGTCCACTTATTTGGTAGAATGCCCTTCAATTTGGATATGTTTCATATTTCATCATGGTGAGATTTAGGTTATTTTTTGCAGGAACATTACAGAAGTGATAATGTGTCCATGTGATGTGCATTCTGTCAGGAGGCACGTGATGTTAATTTGTTCCATTACTAATTATATGAACTTTGCTCACTCCAAGGTGATGTATGCCAGGTTTCTATATTGTAAAGTTACTAAATATCTCTTGGGAAAATATTTTGAAACTATGTAAGTATCCTGTTGTTACTGTTGAGTGCCTCAAAATGATTTTCAACTCAACACCCCCATGTGACAGAGTAGAAATAACTGCCATGTAGGATTTTCTTGGATGTAATCTTTACGGATAGGCTGGTCTTTCCCTTCACAGAGCTGTTGGGTGGGTCTGAGTGTCTAACCTTTACACCATGAGGGCTCCTTAAATACCCTGTTCTTCCTCAAAATTTCAAACACTACTTTTATTGTTGTTGTTGTTATTTGCCATCGAGTCGACTCCGACTCATAGCGACTCCTCCTTGGGTTTCTGAGGCAGTATCACTATGGAAGTAGATTGCCCAACCTTCCTTCTGAGAAGTGGCTGGTGGGTTTGAACCACCAGCCTTCTGGTTAGCAGTCAAGTGCCTTAGGCACTATGCTACGACTAGTTTTAGTATCTATTATTGATTCTTGTCTGGATTTATTATTGTTGTTGTCATATGGTGAATTCTAAGTTCATCATTCCTTTTACATTTATTAGTCAACTTTCTACTATAAGGAAGAGCTTCTCTCCATTTATTATGTCAGTGTGAGGTAATGGATTCTTATTTTATTGAAAATGTTATAACTTTTTACCATCATTTAGTGTTTGGATGCTCAAATTATCCCAGATTTGGCCTGTGAGAGCCCTTTGAAGCTAGCTTATGTGAATATATGACATTGTTCTAGGTTAGTTCTTTCCCTGCCTCAATCCCGTAATCAGCCATTAATTCAAGGAGCCTTGGTACTTTTTAGCAGATAATGGTACTAGAAACCAAGGTCTGCATGCTAGATGTGCTCACTGCTACTGGGATATCATTGATTCTAGATCCTTTCAACTGAAAAGAGCTGGGAAATAGGTTATCTATGTAAACACAAACATATGCAAATCTGTATGTCTAGATTTATCTACTTTTTCTTATCCATTTTAATCTATTTACTATTGTTATGATTATTATTAAAAATCATTAAGGTCATACTGATATTTCCAGTTCCAATCCAACACTTCAGGGTTCACTCTCTCCTTCTCTTTTCCTATTTGTAACTCTGTTCTTCAACAGTGAAAAATCCAGCTCCCATTATCTAACAATACATTTACTTATTTGTTCAATCCTAGGATGCACAAAAGTGTTAACCTGTGCTTTTATGAAAAAGAAGCCTGTTAACTAAGATTTTAACTTAAAAAAAAAAAAACCTAACTCACTGCCATTGAGTCAATTCTGACTCATAGAGACCCACACTGGGTTTGCGTAAATCTTTATGGAAGTATATTGCCTCATCTGCCAACCCGGGAACACGTGATGGGTTTGAACTGCCAACCTTTCGGTTAGCAGCCAAATGCCTTACCCACGCCACCACCAGAGCTCCTCAGTCTAAGGATATATAGCCTATATAGAGTGTTCAAAAGTTATGTGGGTTTTCCTCCCTTCAGTGTTCGTTATATGGTTATTTTAAATTTGGTTGATTCATTTGTTTATGTTTATTCCATTTTAGCTTTTCCCCCATATTTGTTAATTTTTCTTTTCCATTTTTGTTGAGTGTGTAAAAGATTAACATGGTTCCAAAACACAAAAGTATAATTAAAGTGTTCCATCCTATCTGCATTCCTTCTGTCCAGCTCATTCACAGCCAACTCCCAAGGGTAACCAGTCTTAATTTCTGTTTTATCTTTCCTGTGTTTCTGTTTGCAC
>NW_006935693.1:0-844 GCF_000298275.1 Orycteropus afer afer
TCTGTCTGGATTCCTGGGCCTTTTAATTCCCTCTCTCCTGCTCTTCTGCCCTGCTGCTTTGGGTGTGCTTGAGTTCCCTCTCCTCACCTGGATTCCTGTGGCTGATAATGGTTAGGGTTTCATAAATTCTTGTTTATCTTTTTCCAATAACCATCTTCCAGTTTCATTGATACTCTTTATTTTTCTTTATCAATTGCATTTATTTCTGCTCTTATCTTTGTTATTACTTTTTACTACTTGCTTTCAGTTTATTTTGCTGTTGTATTTCTAGTTTCTTAAACTGAAAACTTTGATTTTACATTTAAAACTTCCTTGTTTTCTAGTATAAGCATTTAATGGAATAAATTCCCCACTAAACAGCGTTGTAACTGCTTTGCACTAATTTTGATATGGTACATTTTAATTTTTCTTGAGTTCATAACATTGTCTTTTTTTGCTTAAGATGTCATCTTTGGTCTAAAAATGATTTAGAAATTAATTTTTTAATTTCCAATTATATAAATATTTTCCTATTATCTTCTCCTAATTGATTTTTCATTTAATTTTCTTATGGTCTGAGAAGATACTTCATGCATTTTTTTAAGTAATATGTTTCTCCTTCTCCTTCTCCTTCTCCTTCTCCTTCTTCTTCTTCTTCTTCTATTTGGGTTAAAATTTACAGAGCAAATTCACTTTCCATACAGCAGTTCACATACAGTTTGTCTCATGACATTGACCACAATTTACCACAGTGCAACAGTTTCCCTCCCATTTCCTCCCAATAGTTACCTCTTCCCAGCATCTATCCCTCCATGTACTCCTGCCCCCTGAGCCGTCTCCCTGTGCATAAGCAGCCCTTCTTTCT
>NW_006935693.1:1627-2818 GCF_000298275.1 Orycteropus afer afer
TACACTCCCGCTTCATAGACATACCTACTATTTCAGCCTGTCTACCCATCTGTCAACCCATCTATCCACCCATCTGTCCATGTTTGCTTTCTCTGACAGCACAGTACTCTATGTGCAAACGGGTTCATCTTTTTTGTCTGCACCTCCCATGTACCTTTCTATGTCTTTCTCTTCCTCAATGCTTCCATATTGATCACTCACATTTGGTACATTGCCCTCTCTTCACCCAAATCAATACTTATTTCTATCTGTCTAACATTGTTCCCTCCCCTCCCACCCCTGGTAACCAACAAAGACACTTTCCTTCCATAGATAACCTTTCCTTGACTTTTACAATAACGAACTAATACAATATTTGTCCTTTTGTGATTGACTTATTTCACTCAGCATAATGCCCTCTAAGTTCATCCATGTTATGCAGTATTTTGTAGATTCTACATTATTCGTTAGTGTTGCATACTATTTGATTGTGTGTATGTACAGTTTGGTTATCCACTCCTCAGTTGATGGACACCTAGATTGTTTCTATCTTTTGCCTATTGTAAATAGTGCGGCAATGAAAATGGTGTGCATATGTCTGTTCTTATCATGTATCTCAATTCTTTGAGGTATATACCTAGTAAAGAAATGGCTGGGTCAAATGGGTTTCACCTTTAAGTCTTTGATCCATCTGGAGTTCGTTTTTGTGTATGGTGTGAAGTGCAAATCTTGTTTCATTTTTCTGCAAATGGATCTCCAGTTTTGCCAGCACCATTTATGGAACAAACATTCTCTTCCCCATTCAGATCAGCTGACCATAGGTCAATAGATCTATTTCTGGGTTCTCAATTCTATTCCATTGGTCTATGTATCTGTCATTAAACCAATACCAGGCAGTTTTGACTACTGTGGCTGTGTAGTAGGTTTTGAGATCCATCAATATGAGACCTCCTACTTTGTTCTTCTTCTTCAATAGTGCGTTGCTAATCTGATGTCTATTTCCTTTCCATATAAAGTTACTGATTGGTTTCTCCATATCCCTAAAGAATGTTGATGAGTTCAGGATTTGGATTGCATTGAATGTATAGATTACTTTTGGTAGAATTGGCATTTCCACTATGTTCAATCTTCCTATCCATGAGCATGGGATGTTCTTCCATTTATGTAGATCTCTTATGGTTTCTTGAAGTAGTTTTTTATAGTTTTCTTTGT
>NW_006935694.1:0-695 GCF_000298275.1 Orycteropus afer afer
TGAGAAAGATGTGCTCCTGAGAGACACATGCTCCTGAGAGAGATGCACTGATGAGAAAGAGACACCAAGAGACACACATTGCTGAGAGAGACACCGAGAGAAATGCATTGCTTGGAGAGTGGCTGTGAGTTCTGTGTGGCCACTGAAGTGAATTATTGAACCCAGCAGAAAGGTGGTGAGTGTTGCAGGAGGAACGGTTGGTGTTAATGGTTGGTGAAAGGGCTGAAGGGACCAGCATGTCTGTCCTCTTTTTGTGGGGTTACAAGAGGTCAGAAGATGTGGCCTCCTTGCCCTTTTAGCAGTATAATAATGAAATGTGCAAAGACCTGGAATTAGAAAACCCAAAGGGAAGAGAATGCTTGGCATTTCTCAAGTGGAAAGGACTGAAGAAAATATTCAAGCCTTGAGTTGCAACATTGAAGGATTGTATTGGCAAAATACTGAACGATATATGAAGCATGAAAAGAGGATGGAAGGAACACATAGTTACTGTACCAAAAAGAGTTGGTCAGTATTCAAATATTTAAGGAGGTAGCATATAATCAAAAACCAATGGTATAGTAGCCTAGGGCATAACCATTTGATCCTAACCAAGGGCCTGCCTTGTATGTGTATGTGTTTACCTGCACGTGCACACACATGTGCACTCTCTCTCTCACACCCCCCCCCCCACACATACCAGTTTACTTCAAAAT
>NW_006935694.1:2976-3404 GCF_000298275.1 Orycteropus afer afer
CATAAAAAAAAAAAAATTTACTGCCATCGAGTCGGTCCTGACTCATAGTGACCCCTCCTGGGTTTCTGAGGCAGTATCACTATGGAAGTAGATTGCCCATCCTTCCTTCTGAGTAGTGGCTTGTGGGTTTGAACTGCCAGCCTTCTGATCCTCCTGTTCATGGTGGTATATACAATAAGATGCATCTTAAATTTGATTAGGCCTTTGATTCAGTGGTGGATAATTCCATAAAATAAGCTTGTTCTTTTAATGTATTTTTCTTGCACAAATTCTTCTAAGTTGTTTTTTTCTGTTATCCAATAAAACAAAACTCACTCCCATCAAGTTGGATTTGACTCATAGCGACTCCTTAGGTTTCTGTGGTGGTATCACTAGAGAATTGTTGTTGTTGTTGTTGTTTGCTGTCGAGTCGGCCCCGACTCACAGCG
>NW_006935695.1:0-2913 GCF_000298275.1 Orycteropus afer afer
TTTCGTTCTGCTGTGCATGGGGTCGCTATGAGTCGGAAATGACTCAATGGCACTTAACAACAACAACAATGAAGAAGAGTTGGGGCCAAGTTGACACACTATATTAGTCCAATTTATGGGTTGGATGAGAAGTGATTCTGATGTGGATGTTGTATTTAACTCTCCAGTAAGTAGAGAGGAAAGAGTAGAAAATGGGATCTACTGCTGGGGGCATGAGTGTCATTAAAACAAGGGGTGCAGCCCTGTGTGTTGTTACAAATGAGATTTGTTTTCATTATGGGTATCTCTGTGGTATTGGTGTTTATTAGTTGGATACACGCAGTTAGAGGGGTATGCTAGGGGACTTTAAGGATAAAAGGTTTGGGTTTGAATAAAGAAATGTTAAGATTTTGTATAGTGAGATTGAGGGTAGAAGGTGTTGTCAGATATGCGTGTAATTGGTGTTAGAAATTAGAGGGAGTCCCTGGATTTGGACGACATATCCAGCAATTAGTTAAATTTTCATCTGAAGCTACTGTTTGGGAAATATTTGAAATGAGATTATTTCTCCATCCTTCTTCAGAGATGAGAAGTGCTTGTTCTCTGGATGCCACCCAAATAAGGTGGAAAAGTGTGGGTATGAAAAAAAGTGTTCATGGTATGCATTTATAACAGTACGGCAAGTTAAAGTACCAGAGTTCAGAAAAGAGGGGATTTAAAAATATTCCAATCTATTATGAGGAATTCTCATCTATAAGACCAAGCCACAAAGAGTATTGGTCAGCGGTATAATCTACAAAGTCTCCTTGTATGTAAGTGTCCCACAAAAGGGAAAGAAGTTCTTCCTCTGAGGTAGAGGTCTGGGAGCTTTCAGCAATTATAGAAACAATAAGAGAATAAAAGGTGTGAGGTGAAGGAAGTAGAGAGGCTAGTGGAGTAGGGATGTTCATTGAATAATCTTACAGTTTTAGGTGTTTTCAGGATTTTCTTTGTGAATTCATGTCAGTCGAAGTTTCAACAGTGAGATGGGAATGCTTTTAAATTGGCAGGAAAATCTGGTCTCATCTGTTAACGTAGTCAGAGGGTTTGACCACTTGAGCCTAGAAGTATGAAACCAAGAGAATAATCCTCAGAGTTTAGTGGCTGTGGGGGTTGTTAATAAAACTTGATAAGGAGACTTATCAAGTAAGATGGAGGAACAGGCAGACAAGCGACACAGACCCTCTTCAACAAAGAAAAGAAAAACCAATTAACGGAGATACAGAAGGCAATCCTGGAGCCCTGAGTTTTGAAATGAACTATACAGAAATGGATTAGGCACCAACTAGTGAAAAAACCTGAACTAAAACAATGAGTACAGAGACTGTCAGAGATGTGGATTGTCAGCTACTCTGATGGGACCAACATCCTGAATATTTCCAAGTGGTGTTGGGACCTAAGAATTGACCTAAAGATCAGCCCTGGTCTCCAAGAGCTGCCAGGGATGACTGCGCTGGTGGCTTATGACTAGGAAGGGAAACAGCAAGGAGGGAGACAACCTGAGCTGTGGACTTTCCACCATCCAGAGGGTACAGCCATTTTGATTGTTTACACACGGCAGCCATTTTGAATATTTAAAGTGACCAAGGCACAGCACTTTTGAATGTTTATAAGCAACAGATATTTTGGATATTTAAAGTGACTGAGGGTGCAGCCATTTTGAATATTTACAAGTGGCAACCATTTTGGATTTTAAAGTGATAGCATTCTCATTCAGATTCCAGGGACCTAAGAATAGGCTCTGTTTGCCAAGGTTGGCAGGGACATCTGAGAGGCTGACAACAGGAACGGAGACAGGTGGTGAGTGTATAAGTGCTGTCAACTAGTGAATAGAGGAGCACAGTACACTGCTTGTGTAGATGACATACAAAGAAAATTAAAATCATAGACAAGTCACTCCAACATACAATCACCAATTAAATATAAACACAAAAACATCACAATGCCTCAGAGAGAACAGAGCATCACAGTCCACACAAACAAGCAAGATAAAGCAGAAGAAACAAGGGACCAGGATACAGACCCAAAACACACCCCTGAGGAAGATGCAGCATTGGAACTCCCTGATAATGAATTCAAAAGACTTATATTTAGGTATCTTCAATAAATTAAGAGACAGATCAAGGAAAACACAGACAAACCCCTAGAACAATTTTGAAAGACAATACAAGAACAAAATGACAAAATAAATGAAAAATTAGAAATGATACAAAATCTACAGAGAGAAATCCAGAAGATTAATAGATAAGACTTTGAATGCACAAAGGAGCAGAATTGAATCAATGGAAGACAGAATTAGGGAGATTGAAGGCAAATACCTGAACATTTCTTTGGAAAGGGATAAATCAGAAAAAAGATCAAAACAAAATGAAGAAAGACTAGGGTTCATGTGGGATACCATCAAAAGGAATAAACTACATGTAATCGGAATTCCAGAACAGGAAGAGACAAATAAAACCACAAAAAAAAAGTATCAAAGATTTGTTGGAAGATAATTTTCCTGGTATGATGAAAGATGAGAATATATCCATTCAGGAAGTCCAATGAACCCCAAACAGGATAGACCCACAAAGAAAATCACCCAGATGTACCATCATTCAACTTACCAAAACCAAAGACAAAGAAAGAATCGTGAGAGTAGCACAGGAAAAACAAAAAGTTACCTACAAGGGGAAACCAATAAGACTAAAGTCGGATTTCTTGGCAGAAACCATGCAGGCCAGAAGACAATGGGATGGTATATATAAAACACTGAAAGAGAAAATTTTCCAACCAAGAATTATGTACACAGCAAATTCTCCCTCAAATATGATGGTGAAATTAGGACATTTCCAGATAAGCAGAAATGAAGGGAATTTGTTAAAACCAGACCAACATTACAAGAGATGCTAAAGG
>NW_006935696.1:0-573 GCF_000298275.1 Orycteropus afer afer
CACTAATACCAAAACCAGGGAAAGACACCACTAGAAAGGAAAACTACAGACCAATATCCCTCATGAACATAGATACAAAAATCTTTAACAAAATCCTAGCCAACAGAATCCAACAACAGGTCAAATATTAATACACCCGGACCAAGTGGGATTCATATCAGATTTACAAGGGTAGTTCAGTATCAGAAAATCAATCAATGTAATCTGCCACATAAACAAAACAAATGAAAAGAACCATATGATTATCTCAATCAATGCAGAAAAGGCATTTGAAAAAATCCAACATCAATTCCTGTTCAGAACTCTCAGCAAAATAAGGATAGAAGGGAAAATCCTCAACATAATGAAGTGTATATATGCAAAGCTAACAGCTAATTTCATTATTAATGGAGAAAGACTCAAGGCATTCCCCTTATGAACGGGAACCAGACAGGGATGCCTTCTATCACCACTTCTATTTAACATTGTATTGGATGTCCCGGCCAGTGCAATAAGTCAAGAAAGAGAAATAAAAGGCATACAAATTGGCAAAGAGGAACTAAAACTACCTCTATTTGAGGATGATATGATCCT
>NW_006935696.1:1473-2241 GCF_000298275.1 Orycteropus afer afer
CATGAGAAATTGCTCATGATCATTAATCATTAGAGAGATGCAAATCAAAACAACAATGAGATATCATCTCACCCCAGCAATAATAGCAAAGTTCATAAGGTCAGAAAACCAAAAATGCTGGTGAGGTTGCAGAGAGATTGGAACTCTTGTGCACTGCTGGTGGGATTGTAAAATGGTACAATTATTGTGGCAAATGGTATGATGTTTCCTTAAAATACTGAAAATAGAAGTACCATTTGACCCAGCAATTCCATTACTAGGAATATATCCTAAAGAGTTAGAGATAGCATACGAACATACATATGTATACCTGTGTTCATTGCAACACAATTCACTACAGCAAAGAGATGGAAACAACCTAAATGCCCATCAATGGATGAATGGATAACTAAATTATGGTACATGCACACAATGGAATGCTACATTAAAGAACAATGGGGGATGTGCAAATTATCTCACACCGTGGATGAACCTGGAGGACATTATGCTGAGTAAAACAAGGCAATCCCAGAAACACAAGTACTGTATGAGTGCATTACTGTAAAAAAAAAAAAAAAAAAAAGAAGGCTTTGCTTAGAAAAGAACTCACTTAGTAGGTTACCAGGATGGGGAGGGAAGGGGAGAGATTAATTTTGGGCTAGTTCGGGCCCGCATGCTGACATGAGTGTTGTTCTTTTTATTTGCTCTCAAGTTGAACTCGACTCATAACAACCCCTCCTTGGGTTTCCGAGGCAGTATCACTATGGAAGTAGATTGCCCAACCTTCCT
>NW_006935697.1:0-740 GCF_000298275.1 Orycteropus afer afer
GACAAAAACATATTGTTGTTGTTAGGTGCCATCAAGACGTCTCCAACTAATAGCAACCCTGTCTGTGTACAACAGAATGAAACACTGCCCAGTCCTGTGCTAGCCTGATGATCCTTGCTATATCTAGCCATCATTGCAGCCACTGTGTCAGTTTATCTTGTTGAAAGCCCTCCCTTTTTCATTGACCTTCCACTTTACCAAGCATGATATCTTTCTCCAGGGAATGTTCCCTTCTGACAATATGACCAAAGTAGCTGAGACAAAGTCTAGTCATTCTCACTTCCAAAGAACATTCCAGCTGCACTTATTTCAGTATAGAGTCGTTGGTTCTTTTCGCAGTCCATGGTACTTTCCGTATTCTTAACCAACACCACAATTCAAAAGCATCAACTCTTCTGCAGTCTTCCTTATTCATTGTCTACCTTGCACATGTATATGAAGCAATTGAATATACTATGGCTTGGTTTAGGTGCACCTAAACCTTTGCTCTTCAAGACTTTAAATAAGTCTTTTGCAGCAAATTTGCCAAATGCTATATGTCATCTGATGTCTTGACTGCTGTTTCCATTGGTGGTGATTGTAGAACCAAGTAATATGAAATCTTGGACAACTTCAATCTTTTCTTGTTTCATCATGATGCTGCTTATTGGTCCAGTTGTGAGGATATTTATTTTCTTTTTTTTTGAGGTGTAATCCATACTGCAGACTGTAGTCTTCAATCTTCATCATTAAGTGCTTCA
>NW_006935697.1:1575-2805 GCF_000298275.1 Orycteropus afer afer
ACTTCTTTCTTCAGTAGCATTGGTTCTTGATCATATGCCACCTCCTGAAATGGATGAACATCGACCAATTCCTTTTGGTACAGTGACTCTGTGACTTCTTCTGTCTTTTTTCTTTTGATGTTTCCTGTATCATTCAATATATTGCCCAGAGAATCTTTCAATATTGAAATTGAGAATTCAATTTCTTCTTCAGTACTTGCAGGTTGAGAAATGAGGAGCATGTTCTTCTTGACACATACATATAATTTCATTTATCATGATTATTCCAGACTTAAGGAGCTACTAGGAGATTTTTCTGCCTACTCAATAGTTTATTAAATTAGTGCAATAAATACAGAGTTTATTAAATTAATGTAATCTTTTCATCTGTTTAGGTCCTTCATACTCTTTCATACTAAAAATATACCATACTTTCCTGACTAAGGTTCATTTTGATTGTGCTTTTGTTTTTAACTACCGAAAAAATATAATTGCAATAAAAATATTTTTTATGTGTGGATCACACTTATACAAATTATTATATAGGATAGTGCCTAACAGTCTACTTGGAGGATCAAAAGATTAGCAAATTTGTCATATTGATAATTATTATCAAATTGATCTAAAACTGTGTGGCACATATTCAAAAAATCAAACAAACTGACTGCCATCAAATTGATTCCAACTCATAGTGACCCCCTTTGGGTTTCCAAAGCAGTAAATCTTTACAGAAGTAGATTGGCCTGTCTTCCCTCCATGGAGTGTCTGGTGGGGTTTGAAGTGCTAAACTTCTGGTTAGTAGTCAAATGCCTTAGGCACTACACCACCAGAGCACCTTTATAACATGTATTAGTCTCCTTCATTTTTAAAAATTCAATAATGATGAATTATGAAAAGTGTTATAAATAAATAATTTATTCATTCAGTTGTAATTTTTATTATGGGTTGGAAAAAGATCAGACCCTTTTTTAAAAAGAATAAAGCAGTTATGAAAATAATGCAATCGTTTTGTTAGCATTTTTGTACAAATATATCTTATCAGAGAGTATAGGTGTAAGCCATTTTATATGTAAATGCTGATCATCAGTCTTGAGAAGGCTCTCCCACATGTGTCTAGAAACACTATTTCAGCTTCTAGACTTCTCTTCTCACACCAGGAACCCACTGCTCAGTGATTTAAGCCATAAAACAAACCCAAACTCTAGTGGATTCTGACTCATAGTGACCCTTTAAGACAGTGTAGAAAAGCCC
>NW_006935698.1:0-514 GCF_000298275.1 Orycteropus afer afer
AACTGAAGCCCACGATCGAGAAGCCTTGTCCTATCACCTAGCTAGCACTTTCAAGTTGCACTACTTCTTGTCTCAAAATTGTGAGAGGACATATTCCTGCTTGTCAAACTATTCCCTTTTGGTATTTTATTAGAGCAGCACTACAGAACCAATATACTGCTCTAGAGGAAGAGGCAGAGGCAACCCCATCACCTCCTTTAGCATCCGTGTAAACTACACTGAGCTTTAGCATATGATGTGCCTTTCCCTGACTTGAAACTGGAACTATGAGTCTTCTGTCACGATATCTGATTTGTCATTGATTTTATGTTTACTCCAAGAGCAGCTTACGTTGACTTTTCTGTTTTAAGTCTCCTTGATTGTTATGCCAATATTGCGTTTTGATCTGAAATACAATGATTTCCCTTGTTTGAATGATTGTCAACTATACCTTTTGTTGCTTTAACTACCACCAGAATGTTGGCAGCCAACGGCAGGCCTACTAGCAGAGCAAGGCCACTGGCCCAGACAGATC
>NW_006935698.1:1684-2800 GCF_000298275.1 Orycteropus afer afer
TAAATGGAGAATTGGTTACTGCTGGAAGCAGTTGTGTGTCTCCTGCCACTTTCAATGAAGCCTGTTCTTCCCAGTCTGAGCCACATCCCTGACATATCTGGTGTTTCTTGTTGCTGTTTCAGACTATGACCCTTCTCTGTCCCACATCCAGAGAAACAGTGGATTGGAAACAATTTCTTTTTTACCTGAACCCGAGGTCATCTCTGTTGCCTGTTGACAATAGGATGGTCCCTCTTTCCCTGCAGACCTCGTGCTCATCAAACTGAGCTGCCAGGAGTTGCCTTCCATAGGAGATGCCTCTAGCTCATGTGGACCCGGAACAGGAGGCAGAACTGAAGCCCACGATCGAGAAGCCTTCGCCCAGTCCCTAGCTAGCACTTTCAAGTTGGACTACTTCTTGTCTCAAAGATTGTGAGAGGACAGATTCCTGGTTGTCAAACCATTGTCTTTTAGTATTTTTCTTAGAGCAGCACTACAGAAACAATACACTGCTCAAGAGCCCGAGGTAGTGGCAGAGACAGCCCCAGCACCTCCTTCAGCATTCGTGTGAGCTATCCTGAAATTGAGCACATGGCGTGCCTTTCCCTGAACTGAGACGGGAGCTATGAGTCTTGTGTCATGATATCTGGTTTGTCATTGACTGCGCATTTTCTTCAAGTGAAGTTTAAGTTGACTTTTCTGTTTTAAGTTTCCTTGATTATTGAGACTAATACTGGGTTTCAATCAGACATACAATGAGTTCCCTTTTTTGAATGATTGTCAACTATACCGTTTGTTGCCTTTAACTACCATCAGAAGGTTGGCAGCCAATGGCAGGCCTACTAGCAGAGCAAGGCTATTGGGCCAGACAGAACCTTCATATTCAAGAACTTCCCTCTCTCCCCTATGCCCCCTGCAGCCCCGGTATACCCATACTTCACTGTGTGTATCGGTGGATTTACCCACTCTGGAATTTTCATTTAAATGGCATCCTATGGTACATGGCTTTTAGTGTCTGACACCTGTCAGCTAGTCATTGATATTTTTGATGCTCATCAATGTGGATCGTGTGTTACTCGGAAATTCCTTTCGATGAGTGAAAGGTATCATTGTTTTGCTGTGTTGGGTTGATTTCAT
>NW_006935699.1:0-965 GCF_000298275.1 Orycteropus afer afer
GTCAATTGACTGGAAGAAATGCAGAAGGCAGATATTATCAAACAATATCATTAATTTTACATGCAAGTAAAATTTTGCTGAAAATAAGTCAAAAATAGTTTCAGCAGTACAGTGACAGGGAATTGCCAGAAATTCAAGCCAGATTCAGAGGAGGATGTTGATCAAGAGCTATTGCTGCTGATGTTAGATGTATCTTGGCTGACAACAGAGAATACCAGAAAGACGTTTACCAGTGGGACATTTTTTGTTTTTTGACTATGAAAAGGCATTTGACAGTATGAATCATAACTAATTAGAAATAGCATTGTAAAGAATGGGAATTTCAGAAAACTTAATTGTGGTCATGCTGTACCTATATATGGACGAAGAGGCAGTCCTTTGAACAGAACAAGGGAAGACTGCATACTTTAAAATCAGGAAAGGTGTGCTTCAGGGTTGCAGCCTTTCACCATATTTATTCTATTTGTGTGCTGACCTAATAATGTAAGAAACTAGGCTATATGAAGAAGAAAACAGCATGAGGATTAGAAGAGGACTCATTAACAATCTATCATGTGCAGATGGCACCACCTTGCTTGGTGAAAGTGAAAAAGACTTGAAGCACTTACTGAGGAAGATCAAAGACACAGGTTTTAGTGTGGATAACACCTCAACAAGAAGAAAACAAAACCCCTCATAACTAGACTAATAAGCAGCATCATGATAAATGGAGCAAAGTTTGAAATTATCAAGAATTCATTTTACTTGGATCCACAATCAATTCTTATGGAGGCAGCAGTCAAGAAACGTACTGCTCTGGGCAAATCTACTGCAAAAGATCTTTTGAAGTATTGAAGTGTGAAGTTGTCAATTTGAACACTAAGGTGCACCTGACCCAAACCATGATATATTCGGCCACCTCATATACATGCGAAAGGTTTACAGTGAAGAAGGAAGACCAAAGAAGAATGATGCATTTGAATTAC
>NW_006935699.1:3400-3922 GCF_000298275.1 Orycteropus afer afer
GACCTTAACCATATGAGTAAGGCTGGGTGTACTCTGATGATGCAGCTCTTTCCCAGTCCTATTTTGAGAGCCTTCTAACCTAATCAGACTATTCATAAAGTTGCATGGTAATGTATCAGACAGTGTTTTTTTGCTATTCATAAGGTTTTTCCTGGCCAATTCTTTGAGTAGTGGATGGCCTCTTCCTTCTTCCTAGTCTGTCTCAGTCTGCTATTAGAATGTGTTAATTATCACTGGTGAGTGGAATGCAAAAGTTGGAAACAAAAATGAATCATTAGTAGTTGGAAAATTTGGCCTAAGTGACAGAAATAATGCTGGAACTCACATGGTAGAATTTTGCAAGACCAATGACTTATTAATTGCAAACACCTCTTTTCAATAACACAAACGACAGCTCTACACTTGGACTTTACCAGATGGAACACATAGGAATCAGATTGACTACATCTGTGACAAGAGGTGGTGGAAAAGCTCAATATCTTCAGGAAAACCAGGCCAGGAGCTGATTGTGGAACAGACCAT
>NW_006935700.1:0-570 GCF_000298275.1 Orycteropus afer afer
TCCACTGAAACAGATTTGTTTTAGTGGAAGTCTATGGTATATGCAATATTCTTCACCCACACCACACATCAAATGCATCAATTCTGCTACAGTCTTCTTTATTCATCGTCCAGCTTTCACATGCATATAGGCTATTGAAAATACCATGGCTTGGGTCAGGTGCACCTTAGTCTTCAAAGTGATATCTTTGCTTTTGCAGCAGATTTGCCTGGTGCAATATGACTTCTGATTTCTTGACTGCTGCTTCCATGGGCATTGATTGTGGATCCAAGTAAAATGAAATCCTTGACAACTTCAATCTTTTCTCCATTTGTTTATTGGTCCAGTTGTGAGGAGTTTCATTTTCTTTATGTTGAGATGTAATCTATACTGCAGACTGTAGTCTGTAATCTTCATCAGTAAGTGCTTCAAGTCATCCTAACTTTCAGCAAGCAAAGTTGTATTGTCTTCATATTGCAGGCTGTTAATGAGTCTTCCTCCAATCCTGATGCCATGTTCTTCTTCATATAGTCCAGCTTCTCAGATTATTTGCTCAGCATACAGATTGACTAAGTATGGTGAAAGGCTACA
>NW_006935700.1:1485-2673 GCF_000298275.1 Orycteropus afer afer
TTTTTTCAAATCCATAGCATGGTGTATTACTTTTCTATTGATGAATAACAAATTACTATGAGCTCTGCAGTTTAAAAGAACACACATACACAACACTCAAGCCAGGATGACGCACCCACATACTCTATGGTAATACATCTCTTAGAGCAATAGACCACGGGACACCAGAGGACCAACATTCAAATTGAGGAAATGCTGGACAAACAGGAGTGCATAAATATGATGGGCCCAGGGGGAGGGTTACAGGGTAGGGAGGGGAGGAGACCGGGTTAGGGACAGACATGGTAAATGGGAAGTGAAAGTAAATGTACACATAATGTCGAATGTAAAACAAGCTGGTAAAATAAAATAATATTAGTAATAATAATAAAATAATAATAAAAGAACACATACATAATCTCACAGGTTGAGTAATTTTCTACCTTTAGCAGTCCCTCTTTAGCCATTCCATGGACCCCTACAACTCTAAAGACCACTACAATAGCACTGAATCTAATGATAGTGAGGTCCCATCAACCCCCTGATTCTATGACTCAACTTTGCATTGTGATAGCTGCCATGGAAGATACCAAGATAAAGGGGTCACCATGCCTGTTTTTGAGGTGCTTGTGGGCTAAGGATCTTTTGTGAAATGTTTTGACAAGCTTCATGGAAGAATTTCACCTGCCAGAGTAAGCTGGCTTTCTGCTCCATGATGGCCCATTTTTCCTTACCTGCATCTGTGGTTTGCAATCCAGGGTGCACATTAGAATCACCTGGGGAGCTTTAAACACTATGGATACTGAGGCCCCACCCTCAAGACATTCTGATTCAATTGGCCTGGCATGAGGCCCAGGCAACAATGTTTTGTAAAAACTCCCCAGGTGATTCTAAAGTGCAGCCAAGGTTGGGAACCACTGGCCTATACAAATCACTTGGAGGATTGTCATGGAGTTGAATGACTTAATTATCTGGTGGTTCAGGACTGTTACCCGTGTTGGTCACTACATTGCCTCTGTGGTTTGTCGTCTCTCTAAGGAAGTCCTTCGAGGATAGGGATCTTGACTTTAAATTGGAGATTTTCTTCTCCCTCAGCCAGGTCATCTTGGGTCACAGTGTGTTCAGTGATTAAGAGCATAGACCATAGATTCAGGTCCCTTGAACCCAAATACTAGTTTTGTAGCACCTGTGAGACCATGGGAAGAAGTA
>NW_006935701.1:0-902 GCF_000298275.1 Orycteropus afer afer
AAAAAAAAAAAAAAAAATGTGATTTGGGTGAAAATTTGCAGAGCAAATTCACTTTCCATACAGCAGTTCACATACACTTTGTCTCGTGACATTGACTACAATTTACCCCAATGTGACAGTTCCCTCCCACTTCCTCCCCATAGTTACCTCTTCCCTCTGTCCATTCCTCCATGCACTCCTGCCCTCTGAGCTGTCTCCGTGTGCATAAGCAGCCCTTCTTTCTCCCATGATTGTTCTCTCCAAGGAGTGTATCTACCTCAGGTATATGTTCAACTCATATGCCTGTTTTTTGTTTGGCTGGAAGCCACAGGTGTGAGTTCAATTCCAGACCTGAAGGGCAGCTATGAGTCATAGTCTCAGTGGTTCCACCAGGCTCTATCAGACCAGCAAACATAGTCCCCTCTTTTTTTTTTCCCAAATGATTTTGAGTTTTGTTCCACATTGTTCTTCCTCTCTATCCAGGATCTCCTACATAGATCCCCCTCCAAGTGATTGACAGTGGTAGCCAGGTACCAGCTAGTTCTTCTGGTCTTGTAGTTGGACAGGCTGCAGATCACATGGTGTAACAATTGCTAGGACTAAATGTTTCCATGAATTTTTGATTTTCTTCATTCTTTTTTGCCCTGGATGAGGAGAGACCCATCATTGCATCTAGATGGCTGCTTGCAAGCTTTTAAGGTCCCAGTCGCTACTCACCAAAGTAGGAGGTGGAATAATGTTTTGTGTAGTATGTTATGGCAATTGAGCTTGATGTTCCCTGTGACTATGGTCCTGAGCCCACAGCTTCAACTACTTGGTCCCTCTGGGTAGCTGGCTGTGACCAAGAAGTGACTACAACCTTGTCCCTTTTCAGCTCTACTATACACCTGGGATTTCAGATCATACAAATACACTTATAGGAC
>NW_006935701.1:3152-3791 GCF_000298275.1 Orycteropus afer afer
TTATGCCATATATCAGGGCCCCTAAATTTGCCCCTAGTTTTTCCTTGAGGAACTCTATAGTTTTATGTTTCACATTTAAGTCTTTGATCCATCTGGAGTTAGTTTTTGTGTATGGTGTGAGGTACAGATCTTATTTCATTTTTCTGCAAATAGATATCCCATTTTGCCAGCACCATTTATTAAACAAACATTCTCTTCTTCATTTAATGGATTTCAGTCCTTTGTCAAAGATCAACTGATCATAGGTCGATGGATCTACTTCTGGGTTCTCAATTCTATCCCATTGGTCTATGTGTCTGTCATTAAACCTATACCAGGCAGTTTTGACTACTGTGGCTGTATGGTAGGTTTTGAGATCCAGCAGTGTGAGACCTCCTACTTTGTTCTTCTTCTTCAATAGTGCTTTGCTTATCGGAGTCTCTTTCCTTTCCATATAAAGTTAGTGATTGTTTTTTTATATCCTTGAAAAATGTTGATGAGATTGCATTGAATGTATAGATTGCTTTGGGTAGAAATGACATTTTCCCAATGTTCAATCTTCCTATCCACTAGGATGGGATGTTCTTCCATTCATGTAGGTCTCTTATGGTTTCTTGAAGTAGTTTTTTTATAGTTTTCTTTGTATAGGTCTTTTGTGTC
>NW_006935702.1:0-776 GCF_000298275.1 Orycteropus afer afer
TGACTCATAAAAGGTATATGAAATTCATATTCAGCGTCTACGAATAAAGTTTTATTGACATGCAGCCACGTCCATCCACTTCCATAGTGTCCATGATTTGCACTACCATGAAGAGCTGTAACGGTTGCAACAGAGACTGCTTGGCCTGCAATGCTGAAAGTATTTACGGTCTGGTCCTTATGGAGTTAGAGGGGACGGGACAGGGGCCCATGGTCAGGTCTTCAAAGCAGACGCTTCCACCTTCTGCTAAGTGTGACACCCATACCCTTTCCTCAGTCTTAACCTCTTCATACCTTCCTGTGTTCATTCATTCTGTGAGGGCCTCTTACATGCCAGGCACTGGGACGTGTGGACACCCAAGCCAGAGCTGCCCCTGTCCTCACCCATGGAGCGAGCATACACTGACACTAGCAAAACAGTGTGTCAGGTGCTTGTGAGTGGTCACACCACTGGGGGTGGTCAGGGAAGGTCTCTCAGAGGAGTTGGAAATGATTAGAAAGGAGCCAGCCTTGGGGATTGCTGGGGGAGGGGCTGCAGGCAGAGGGCATGGCCGAGCAAAGGCCCTGGGGCCGGACAGGGCCGGGTGAGTTGGGGGAACAGTGAGGAGGCCTCTGTCACTGGAGTGGGGCAAACCAGGGAGAGAGAAGAGAAGGGGGGGCAGGGAGGGGCCAGGGCAGGTCATGCAGGGCCCTGTGGACTGAGAGACGGAGTATGGATTTTAACCTACATGCAGTGCAAGCCCTGGGAAGGTGTTAAGGCAGGAAGCGACACTGATC
>NW_006935702.1:1651-2941 GCF_000298275.1 Orycteropus afer afer
TTTTAAGATTCCAGTTGCTACTCTCCAAAGTAGGATGTGGAATGATGTTTTGTGTAGTATGTTATGCCAATTGAGCTTGATGTCCCCTGCAACTATGGTCCTGAGCCCACAGGTTCAACTACTCTGTCCCTCTAGTTAGCTGGCTGTGACCAAGAAGTGACTACAACCTTGTCCCTTGTCAGCTCTACTATGCACCTGAGAATTCTTACAGATCTTACAAATACACTTATAGGACCATTGTCTGCCAACCCTATACATGGTCTTGGATACACTCCCTGCCTCATAGACATACCTACTAGTTCAGCCTGTACACCAATCTATCCACCCATACACCCATGTTTGCTTTTACTGACACCACAGTACTGTATGTGCAAAGGGGTTCAGCTTTGTTGTGTGTACCTCCCATGTACCTCTCTATGTCTTCCTCTTCCTCAATGCTGACATGTTGATCACTCGCATTTGGTATATTGCCCTTCTCTTCACCCAAATCAATACTTATCTCTACCTATCTAACAGTGTTCCCTTCCCTCCCCTCCCACCCTGGGTAACCAATAAAGAAAATTTCCTTTCATAGATAAATCTTTCCTTGACTTTTACAATAATGGACTAATACACTATTTATCCTTCTGTGATTGACTTATTTCACTCAGCATAATGTCTTCCATGTTCATCCATGTTATGCGGTGTTTTGTAGATTCTACATTATTCTTTAGGGTTGCATAATATTCCATTGTGTGTATGTACCATAGTTTGGTTATCCATTCCTCAGTTGATGGACATCTAGGTTGTGTCCATCTTTTGGCTATTGTACATAGTGCTGGATGAACATGGGTGTGCATATGTCTGTTCTTGTCATGGCTCTCACTTCTTTAGGATATATACCTATTAATGGAATGGCTGGGTCAAATGTATTTCTAATTCCAAGTTTTTAAGGAATCGCTATACTGCTTTCCACTGTGGTTGTACCATTTTACAGTCCCACCAGCAGTGTATATGAGTCCCAGTCTCTCCACATCCTCACCAGCATTTGTTATTTTCTGTCTCGTTAAACTTTGCTACTAGTACTGGGGCAAGATGGCATCTCATTGTTGTTTTTATTTGAATCTCTCTAATGGCTAATGATTGTGAGCATTTCTTCATATGTTTGCTGGCCACCTGAATATCCTCCTTGGTGAAGTGTCTATTCATGTCTTCTTCCCATTTTTAATTGGATTATTTGTCTTTTTGTTATTGAGGTGTTGGAGTTTTCTATAAATTCTAAAGATAAGTCCCTTGTCAGATATGTCATTG
>NW_006935703.1:0-527 GCF_000298275.1 Orycteropus afer afer
CTACACCACCAGAGGCAGTGGAAAGTCCTTCAGCAGAGACACAGAGGCCCTAGGTTCTCTGCCACAGACTCACTGTGTAACCTTGGACACTTCCCTAACCCTCTCTGGCCTCTCCTGCCATACCTGTAAAATGGGGACAGTGAGTTGTTCTGGGTCCAGGGACAGAGGACTATTCTTGGTCAGATTCCCAAGCCCCGGGGGCCTCTGCAAATAGCAACTGACCCCCCGCCCTCAGCCTTGGGCGCAAATCATCAGCAGAGAAACACTATGGGGCCCAGTTCACCTCAGCTTCGGCAGAATTACACACGAAGAGACAGACAAGAGGCCCCTGTGGCGGCCTAACTGTGAGCTGTTAGCGTGATGCATGGGATAAATTAAGTTCATAAATAAAGTCAGACTGGGCTGTGGAAACTTGGCCACAAGCCACACTCCTTGACCAACTTTGGCTGGAAGGAGGGCAGGGGAGCCCCTGGGAAGGCCTAGCCCAGTGTCCTCCAAATTCATCTGCCTTCCTTATAGACCATGAG
>NW_006935703.1:2929-3891 GCF_000298275.1 Orycteropus afer afer
ACTCCTGCCCCTTGAGCTGTCTCCCTGTGCATAAGCAGCCCTTCTTTCTCCATAATTGTTCTCTCCAAGGAGTGTATCTACCTCAGGCAACTGTTCAACTCATATGCCTGTCTTCTGTTTGGCTGGAAACCCCAGATGTGGGTTCAATTCCAGACCTGAAAGGCAGCTAGGGGCCATAATCTCAGTGGTTCCACCAGGCTCTATTGGACCAGCAAACCTGGTCCCCCCTTTTTTTTTTTTCTCCAAGTGATTTTGAGTTTTGTTCCACGTTGTTCTCCCTCTCTATCAAGGATTTCCTACATAGATCCCCTTGCAAGTGGATGACAGTGGTAGCTGGGTAGATGATTCTAGTTCTTCTGGTCTCATAGTCATATAGGCTGCAGATTGCATGGTGTACCAGTCACCTGGACTAATTGTTTCCATGAATTTTGGTTTTCTTCATTCTTCTTTGCTCTGGACGAGGAGAGACCCATTGTTGCATCTAAATGGCAGGCTAACTTTTAAGATCCCAGTCGCTACTCGCCAAAGTAGGAGATGGAACAATGTTTTATATAGTATGTTATGCCAATTGAGCTTGATGTCCCCTGTGACTGTGGTTCCAAGCCCACAGGTTCTACTACTTGGTCGCTCTGGGTAGCTGGCTTTGACCAAGCAGTGACCACAACCTTCCCCTTGTCAACACTACTATACACCTGGGAATTGTGATCATTCACATAAACTTATAGAACCATTGTCTGCCAACCCTATATATGTTCTTGGATACACTCCCCATTTTGTAGACATACCTAATTGTTCAGCCTGTCCACCCATCTATCCACCCATACACCCATGCTTGCCTTCACTGATAACACATTACTGTATGTGCAAAAGGGTTCATATTTGTTGTCTGTACCTCCCATGTACCTCTCTATGTCTTTCTCATCCTCATTGCCACCATATTGGTCACTCACATTTGGTACATT
>NW_006935704.1:0-628 GCF_000298275.1 Orycteropus afer afer
TCCTGGGTTGAGTGGTCTGCATGTACATCTTGTTAACTATTGGGCTGAGAGCCAGCCCCTGGGAGTGAGTTTTATTCCAGGCACAGAATGTATTCTAGGGCATAGTATTGGGGGTCTCATCAGACTCCATCTGACCAGTAATTCTGATCATTATTGAGTTTTTGGATTTTGTTCCAAGTTTTTCCTCCCACTCTATCCAGAATCTCCAGATTTGATCCTTTCCTGAGTGGTTGGTGTTGGTAGCCGGGCTCCATCTAGTTCTTCTGGTCTCAGGGGCCATTGTGACCTAGGGCTGATTGCTTCCAAATGCCTTTGGTTGTTTTGCACTCTTCTTTGCTTCTGATGTTAGGAGACCATTAGGTGAATCTTAGATGGCCACTTGAAAGCTTTCAAGACCCCAGTTGCTACTCACCAATGTAGGATGCAGAACAAGGCTTTTATGTATTTTGTTGTGCCAATAGTGTCCCCCAGTACTACGGTCCTGCGATGGTAGATCTATTGGATCTCTCTCCCACAGTGTCTGGGTGTCTATGAGGGATTATTCTGTGTCTGTCTTCCATTGTTTCTGTAAGGATTGCAGGTATTTTGTATCACTGTTATCTGTGCAAGATTAGCCTCAGCTGAATCT
>NW_006935704.1:2650-3338 GCF_000298275.1 Orycteropus afer afer
TGCCCTTTTGGTTTTGCATGGTTGATTGTAATGAGGAGTACATTTCTCCCTGGTATCATTCACTTTATAGGCTTGTATTGTTGGCTGAAAGCTGATCCCTGGGGGTGAGTTCAGTTCCAGACTTGAAGGGTATCTAAGGACCACAGTCTTGGGGGTTCTAACAATCTCTGTCAGACCACTAAGTCTGGTGTTTTTATGATTTTGAATTTTGTTCTACATTTTTTTTCTCCCTCTCTGTCCAGGACTTTCTATTATGATATTGATCAGTGTGGTTACTAGTGGTAGCCGGGCACCATCTAGTTGTTGTGGTTTGCATGATCCGTTAGTCCTTTGGACTAATTGTTTCCTTGTGTCTTTGATTTTCTTTCCTCTTCTTTTCTCTAAGGAGTTCTGGTGGCACAGTGCCTAAAGCATATCACTGCTAACTAGAAGGGTGGTGGTTCAAACCCACCAGCCACCATGTGGAAGGAAGACTGGGCAATCTACTTCTGTAAAGATTTACTGCCTCGGAAACCCAGAGGGAGTTGCTGTGAGTCGTAATTGACTCGATGGCAGTGATTTTTTTTTTCCCCTTCTTTTCTCTAAGTGGAGAGAGAACAGTATTTCCTTTTAGATGGCCGCTCACAGGCTTTTAAGACCCCAGACACTACTAACCAAAGTAGGATGGTAGAACATCATCCTTGTGGAC
>NW_006935705.1:0-517 GCF_000298275.1 Orycteropus afer afer
CACCTTAGCTGTGAATCAGAATTATTTAGAGGTTATGTTCATTTTCCTGCTTTTTTTTTTTTTTCTTTTTCTTTCTGTTTTGTTACCATGTCAATAGCATTTAGCTCAACTGAACACAGAGATATTGGAGGTTAGAAGGAGTTGGTGCAGATCCTTACAAGGCAAACCATGTGGCTGAAGTACTAAGAGGTGTTCTCAATTTCCAAATGAGCCTACCTAAGAAAAGCATGTATCACTGCTAATTAGTTCCAGAAAAATGGTGCTAATTAATATAGTTGGCTCTAATTACCAAAACAGAATGACAAAATTTAAAGTTTATGGAAAGAATATTTCACTTTATACTAAGGGTGCTGACATAAAGAGCAGAGGAAGAGACAATATTTTTTAAGTGTTTTAGTTTTATCCTCAAAGAAATCTAGATTAGTAGCATTTCCAAAGAAAACTACTGTGCCAGTACAAAGTGGTAAGGACAGCTGATGATGATGATGATGATGATGATGATGATGATGATGGTGAC
>NW_006935705.1:1692-2703 GCF_000298275.1 Orycteropus afer afer
TAGGAAAAAGTCTGATTTTTTGTAAATATAGAAATATATTTACTATTTTAATGTTCCAGGGTTTTTCTTACCTAGTATAATAAAGGTACAGATTCAATTTCACTACTTTTCAGCACTTGCCTTTAGCTGAAGCTAATGGACCTGCCCTGGATTATTGCACCAATTCCTCTTGGTGGGATCATCAACTGTGTCATTGTTAGTTGACACTGAGTTTGTTCTGACTCATTGTATTGTATGCAGACTAGAGCTTCTGTATAGCATTTTCAAGGCTGTGACATATCAGAACCAGATTGCCAGGCATTCCTTCCAGGCATCTCTGAGTTGGTTCAAAATGCCAACTTTGTGGCTAGCAATTGAGTGCTGAACTAACTACAACCCAAGGACTCTCATTAACTCTCTAAGCCTTTAAGACTATGGAGGCCACTTGCTTTGTGTTACACCAGAATTGGTCATACAGTTTCAGTTGGGAGCCAGATTTATGGACTCCTAGTCCATGAGTGGGAGCTCTGGTAGCATAATGCCCAAGGCACTTGACTGCTAACCAGGAGGCTGGCGGTTCAAACCCACCATCCACTCCTTGGAAGGAGATGGGGCAATCTACTTCCGTAGTGATATTGCCTCAGAAACCCAAGGAGGGGTCGCTATGAGTCGGGTCCGATTCGACAGATCTTAACAACAAAAACAACAGTCCATGAGCAAGAACCTCTGGTGGTTCTGTGTTTAAAGCATTGGGCTGCTAACCAAAGAGTTGGTGGTTTGAACCCACCAGAATCTCTGTGGAAGAAAGATGAGGCAGTCTGCTTCTGTAAAGATTTTACAGCCTTAGAAACCCTGTGGAGGTCACTATGAGTCAGAATCTACTCAATGGCAATAAGTTTTTTTGAGTCCATGAGTATTTCATTCCCATTATGAGCCTTAGCCTCATTATTCCTCTAAGGCAGCAAGAGCCGCTGTTAAAGCATTTTCTAGTCCCTGTACTGAGTACCACATCCTTGGAATGGTTTGATTTGC
>NW_006935706.1:0-1144 GCF_000298275.1 Orycteropus afer afer
CCAAAATGCTCCTTGGAAGCAAGAATGGCCAGACTTCATCTCACCTATTTTGGTCATGTAGTCAGAAGAGACCATTCCTTAGAGAAGGATGTCATGCTTGGTAGGGTGGAGGGTTGATGAAAGAGGGGGAGCCTTTCAATGAGATGGACTGACACGGTGGCTGCAATGATGGGCTCAAATATAGCAGGGATCGTGGAGCTGGTGTGGGATCGGGCAGTGTTTCGTTCTGCTGTGCATGGAGTCACTATGAATTGGAAACAACTCGATGGCACCTAACAACAACAAATCATTTTCAAATCTAAGTGGATGTGATAGTTAAAGTTGTGTGTCAACTTGGCTGGGCCATGATTCTCAGTGTTTTGGCAGTTATGATGAGGTTGAGCAGTTATGTAATGATATAGTCATTCTCTACTTTGTGATCTAATATAATGTAATCACTTCCATGATGAGATTAAATATAAGATGATTATCTCCATGATAAGATCTGGTATGAGCAGTCAGTCAGTTGAAAGGGAGTTTCCTTGGGGGTGTGGCCTACATCCAATATATATTGATGTTCTAGCAAAGCTCTTTGGCTTTTTACTCTCTCTCAGTCCTCCATCTGACTCATCATGATCTGACCTCCAGTTCTTACAACATGACCTGCCATATTGTCTCCCCATCTTGGGATTCATTAGCCTCAGCAACCTGTGAGCCAGAAGCCTGATGAGTCAGGAAATGTGAGGATCACACAGAAGTAAGACAAAAGGAGTTCCAGTAAGTTGGCAGACTAGGCAGAAAGACTGCACAGACCCTCTTCAACAAAGAAAAGGGAAACCAATTAACACACACAGAGAAGATAATCCTGGACCCCTGAGCCTTGAAGGGAAGGATATAGAAGTGGACAGCCACAACTAGCAGAAAAATTTGCATGAAAATACCAAAAAAGGAGACATACGGAGCTGTGGTCTGGCAGCGACCCTGAGTGATCCTGATGGCACAGACAGCTTCGAGAGTGCCGAGTGGTGATAGTACCTAAGAATTAACATAAACATCAGTCCTGCTAACCAGGGACTACACAGAGGACTACTCTGGTGGCTCGGGAATAAACGGAGAAGGCAAAGAGAAAGGTGGGTTGAGCTGTGGACTTTTGCCTGTCTGGAGG
>NW_006935706.1:3334-3946 GCF_000298275.1 Orycteropus afer afer
ACTTAATTTTTCTTTTTCTCTTTTTCTTGTGTATAGTTTGCTTGTATTTGTCTGTTTTAAAACTAGTATCATTATTAATACTTTGTCCTCTTTACTATTATTCTTATTCTTCCCCTCAAAGTCCTAGTTTTCAGCTTTTTTTCTTTTCCCTGTTCCTGGCTGAAATTTTTTCCCCCTTTTTCCTCAAAGAACCCCGTTCCTTGTTTTTCTTTTTTCATTTTTGCCATATTTTTCTTCATTATTCTCCTTCTCTACCTTTTTTCTCTTAGTGCCTTATCCCCAGATATTGCAGGTTTTCTTCTTTTTTTCTTATACTTTTTCCCTTTTCTCTTTTTTTGGTTACTGTTCCTATGTAATTACATGGTGTGTTTTTTGTCCATGTGCTTTTAGTTTTTTGATCATTATTCAATTGTGATTTTTGTCTACCTCAGTGGGACACAGCAACAGTCCCCATAAGACACAACTACACCCACACTTCCGACAACTTCACGTACTGAGTGAGCACCACTACCTCCTTCTCAACCAATGGGCCAATGATAAAAAACCACCAAGAAGGGCCTGAATCACCCTTGGCTGCTCTTCACAAACAGTTAACAGAGATCTAAATACAAC
>NW_006935706.1:4046-4675 GCF_000298275.1 Orycteropus afer afer
ACTAAATTGTCAGAAATAGATAACACATTGGAAGGGCAAAGGAGTAGAATTGATGCAATGGAAGACAGAATTAATGAAATTGAAGATGATTACCTGAATATTTCCTTGGAAAAGGATTAATCAGAAAAACAATCAAAAAAAAAAAAAAAAAAAGAAAACCTAAGGTTCATGTGGGATACCCTCAAAAGGAATAACTTATGTGTCATTGGTATTCCAGAACAGAAAGAGAAAAATAAAACTACTGAGAAAATTATCCAAGATTTCTTGGAGGAGAACTTTCCTGATATGATGAAAGGTAAGAATATATGCGTTCAGGAAGTCCAACAAACCCCAAACAGGATAGACTCCAAAAGAAAATCACCAAGACACATCATCATCAAACTCATCAAAACCAAAGACACACAGAATCTGAAAGCACCATGGGGAAAACAAAAATTTACTTACAAAGGTCAGCCAGTGAGAATAAGCTCTGATTTCTCAGCAGAAACCATGAAAGCGAGAAGGCAATGGGATGGTATATATAAAACCCTGAAAAAGAAAAATTTTCAACCAAGAACTATATACCCAGCAAAATTGTCCATCAAATATGATGGTGAAATTAGGAAATTTCCAGATAAGCAGAAACTAAG
>NW_006935707.1:0-1636 GCF_000298275.1 Orycteropus afer afer
AGCTCTTTTCTCTCACCCAGGATGTCGGTTGAACTTTAGTCCCCTGCATGGGACAGCACTTGTCACTGGGCATTTGAACTGGGACCTTGAGTGTCTATTGCTAGCACAGCCTCCAGATCTTGAGGGCACATGAGCTCTGCACCTGGCACACAGCAGGGCCCCAGCACACAGTAGGTACCCAGCACCCAGCAAGCCCCTGGTACACAGTAGGTACACAGTGCACGGTAGGTACCCATCACACAGTAGGTACCCAGCACACAGAAGGTACCTGGCATACAGCAGGTACCCAGCATGTTCCTGGCACACAGCAGGCCCCTGGCACACAGTAGGTATCTAGCACATAGCAGGCTCCTGGCACACAGTAGGTACCTGGTACACAGCAGACCCCCAGCACAAAGTAGGTACCTGGCACACAGTAGGTACCCAACACATTCCCAGCATATAGCAGGTACCCAGCACACAGTAGGTACCCAGCACGTGCCCAGCACACACTTGCTCATGGAACGCACTCAGGCTGTGCCTTCCCCGGGCTGTGTGGCCTTGGATGAAGCGGTAGGTGGCCCTGGAATCTGCACAGTCCACTCCCCGTGTCGCAGGACTTGGGGCCACTGGCAAGCTCTGTCCTCCTTAAACCTCATCCATAAGATGGGGGCAGGGGAGCCCCTGGCCAGGGACTGTGCAGGTGTCACCCCAGAGGGCAGCACGGTCAGACCTAGGGGCCATTGCTGCAGCGCGGAGACCGTGAGGGGTGGGGACGAGCAGTGCAGCAGGGTGACCGGCACCAGCCCCTCTTGCTGACGCTGAAGGTGCTTTGTGGGAGAGGAGCCCAACCCAACCTACTACCTCAGGAAGGGAGGCTTTCTGGGGCTTCTCAATTTTCCCCAGATCCAGAGAAGAAGGAACAGAGGGCCAGGGATGAGCCCTGCAAACCTGGGCAGGACACTTTTATGCCAGAGTGCCAGGGTGGTGAGCTTGGCTCCGGCAGGGCCTCAGAGTGCCGTAAGGGCTGCGGCCGCCTGCCCAGGGCCCTGTCCTCCTCCCAGGCCAGCGGAGCCTCCTGGGAGTTCACTCGCTGGGAAGCCGGCGGGGTCCTGGGACACGCTCGGGGTTAGCCTGAGGAAGGGCCGGAGCTGGTGGTGGGAACCGGCTGCTGGGCCCCAGCCTGGGCTCACTGTGTGGCCTGGGACATGCCTTGTCCTAGTCCAGTCTCTTGGCCGATGCTGGGACCACCCTTCATGCCCGCTCCCCGCCCTGTCCATGGCTTGGAGAGGCTGAGGAGGAGCGCTGAGGGACGCGCTTTGTCTGGGGGCCGAGCTGTTGGAGAAGCCGTTGGTGCAGACGCCAGCGGGACCTCCAAATGACGTTTCCAGAACCGGGAGGCCTCCCCACGGCCTTGTTGGCTTGATTAAGGGGCCTGAGGACCACTCCCGAAGCTCCCACTGTGGGCTGAGCCCGCAGCTGACCCTCACTGCCCAGGCAGACACACCCAGAGCTCCAGAGGAGGAAGAAAGGGGCTAGAGAAGCTGGGGGGGGGGGAGGTCACCCTTGGCCAAGGAGACCAAGGAGGCTTCCTGAAGGAGGTGGCTTCCGAGCAGAGTCCAGGCCAAGAGGTGCACCTGTGGAGATGGGCAGGAAG
>NW_006935707.1:2261-2784 GCF_000298275.1 Orycteropus afer afer
GGGAAGCAGTCTGAAAAGTCCCGTGAATAACTTTATGGGCCCAGCAGTCGGACCTCCAACTGGTCATGGGGCGGGGGCAGGACCAGGCAGCGCTCCGTTCCATTATGCCCAGGGGCGCCACAAGCTGGGACGACTGGACTGCAACTAACAACAGCAACAGAATCCTCCAAGACCCCATCTGGAGAGGGTGACAGCAGTGAGCATACAGGTCCTCCCAAAACTACCATCACTCACGTGTTCTCCACTCACAGAGCCCCTAGAGGACACAGCAGAACTGCCCCAGAAGGTTGCCAAGGCTGTCAATCTTTTTCTTTTTTTTTTATGATTTGGGTGAAAGTTGACAGGGCAAGTTAACTTTCCATACAGCAGCTCACATACACTTTGTCTCCTGACATTGACTGTAATCTCCCACAGTGCAACAGCTCCCCTCCCCTCTCCTCCCCACAGTTACCTCTTCCCTATGTCCTTCCCTCCGTGCACTCCTGCCCCCTGAGCTGTCTCCCTGTGCACACACAGCCCTTCT
>NW_006935708.1:0-835 GCF_000298275.1 Orycteropus afer afer
AATAATAATTTACAACATTAGTAGCAACTTTACCTGTGGTAGTGGTTATTGCTGTTTGCCAACTATTTTCCCATACATGGCTGAATTGTATTTCCTGGTCCCCTGTGGGCCAGTGTGATGGTGGGGCTATAGCTGTCCAATGAATTAACCTGGGCATATAATGTGACAGCTTTTTGGAGGGCCAGAACTGGTAAGGACAGCTGGCAAGCAGCAGCACATGGCTTTTTGGAGGGCGGGAACTGGTAAGGAAGGCCAGGAAGCAGGAGTGGAACAGTTTGGAACAGCTAAGGAAGGCAAACTTGTCTGTCAGTTTGTCATCCTGTGGTGGCTTGTGTGTTGCTGTGAGGCTGGAGGCTGTGCCACCAGTGTTTCAAGCGCCAACAGCGTCAGCCATGGTAGACAGGATTCAGTGGAGCTTCCAGAATAAGACAGACTCGGAAGAAGGAAGAGGCCATCCACTTTTCAAGGAATTAACCAGTGAAAACCTTATGAATAGTGGTGAAACACTGTCTGATATATTACTGAAAATAGCCTTGAAGTACTGTCTGATAGAGTGAAAGAGGATGAGCTCCTCAGATCAGAAGGCACTCAAAATATGACTAGGAAAGCGCTGTCTCCTCAGAATAGAGCTGACCTGAAAGATATGGATGGAATAAAGCTTCCAGGACCACCTTTTGCTGATGTGACACAACTCAAGATAAAAAGAAACAGCTGCAAATATCCATTAATAATCAGAACATGGAATGTACAAAGTATGAATCTAGGAAAATTGGAAGTTGTCAAAAACGAAATGGAACTCATAAAGATTGATATCCTAGGCATTAGTGAATTGAAA
>NW_006935708.1:2170-3085 GCF_000298275.1 Orycteropus afer afer
ATAGGCAATATGCTGAATGATGCAGGAAACATCAAAAGAAGATGGATGGAATACCAAAGTCACTATACCAAAAAGAAGGTAGATGATCATTATTTTCAGGAGGTGGCATATGTTCAACAACCAATGGTATTAAAGGAAGAAGTCAAAGCTGCACTGAAGGAATTGGCAAAGAACAAGGCTCCAGGAATTGACAGAATTGCGATGCTTCAACAAATGTTTGCCCCTCTGGAGACAATAACTCAGCTATGCCAAGAGATTTGGAAGACAACTACCTGGCCAACTGACTAGAAGAGATCCATATTAGTACCCATCCCAAAGAAAAGTGACCCCACAGATTGTGGAAATTATCAAACAATATCAATTACATCACATGCCAGTAAAATCTTACTGAAGATAATTCAGCACTATTCAAGCAGTATTTGACGTAGAACTTTCAGAAATGCAAGCTGGATTCAGAAGGGGATGTGGAGTGAGAGATATAGCTGATGTCAGGTGGATCTTGGCTCAAAGTATAGAATACCAGAAAGATGTTTGTTGTTTTGTTGTTAGGTGCCATCGATCTGTCTCCAACTCATAGTGACCTTACTTACAGCAGAATGAAACACTGCTCAGTCATGTGCCAGACCCACAATCCTTGCTATACCTGAGCCTATCATTTCAGCCACTGTGTCAATCCATCTGTTGAGGGCCTTCTCCTTTTCGACTTTGCCAAGCATGATATCCTTCTCCAGAGAATGGCCCATCTTGCAAAATGACCAAAGTAAGTGAGACAAAGTTTGGCCATTCTCACTTCCAAGGAGTGTTCTGGCTACACTTCTTCCAGGATAGATTTGTTAGTTCTTTTAGCAGTCCATGGTACTTTCAGCATTCTTTGCCAGCACCACAACTCAAAAGCATTGACTCTTCTTTGGTCTT
>NW_006935709.1:0-504 GCF_000298275.1 Orycteropus afer afer
AAATGGCAACTGTAAGAGAGCAGGAGTGGCAATATTAATTTCTGATCAAATTGACTTTAAGACAAAAACCACCATACGAGACAAGGAAGAACATTGTATAATGATTAAAGGATCAATTGAACATGAAGATATAACCACAATAAATATTTATGGACCCTATGAAAGAGCCCCAAAATACATAAATCAGACTTTAAAAGAGTTGAAAAGCCAAATAAATGACTCCACAGTCATGGTGGGAGACTTTAATACACCACTTTCTTTGAAAGAAAGAACAACTGGAAAGAAACTCAACAAAGATGCAGAAGAACTAAACAATACAATCCACCCACTTGACCTTATAGACATCTACAGAGCACTTGATCCAACAGCAGCACAATAAACATTCTTCTCCAGTACACATGGAACATTTTCCATGATAGACCATACGTTAGGCCATAAAGCAAGCCTTAATAAATTTAAAAACATCGAAATACTGCAAAGCATCTTCTCAGATCATAATGCTAT
>NW_006935709.1:2239-3131 GCF_000298275.1 Orycteropus afer afer
TGATGATATGATCCTATACCTAGAAAACCCAAGAGACTCAGTCAAAAATCTACTGGGACTAATTGAGAGATTTAGCATCGTGGCAGGATATAAGATCTATCCAGTTGGATTCCTCTACACAAGCAAAAAGATTGCTGAAAAAGAAATAAGGAAATCAATACTGTTTACAATAGCTACCAAAAAAATAAAATACTTGGGAATAAATTTTACCAGGTACACAAAAGACCTCTACAAAGAAAACTATAAAAAACTACTTCAAAAAAACAGAAGAGATCTACATAATGGAAGAACATCCCATGCTCATGGATAAGAAGATTGAAAATGTCAATTCTATCCAAAGCAATCTATACATTCAATGTAATCCCAATCCAGATCCCTTCAATATTCTTTAGGGATATGGAAAAGCCAATCACTAACTTTATATGGAAAGGAAAGAGACCTCAGATAAGCAAAGCACTATTGAAGAAGAAAATCAAAGTAGGAGGTCTCACATGGCCAGATCTCAAAACCTACTATACAGCCACAGTAGTCAAAACTGCCTGGTATTGGTTTAATGACAGATTCCTAGAAAAATGGAATAGAATTGAGAGTCCAGAAATAGATCCATCAACCTATAGTCAGCTGATCTTTGACAAAGGCACAAAACCCATTAAATGGAGAAGAGAATGTTTGTTTAATAAATCATTCTGGCAAAACTGGAGATCCATTTGTAGAAAAATGAAACAAGATCTGTACCTCACACCATATACAAAAACGAACTGCAGATGGATCGAAGACTTAAATGTGAAACCTAAAACTATACAGTTCCTCAAGGAAAATTTAGAGACAAATTTAAGGGCCCTAATATATGGCATAAATAGACTATCAAGCATAACTCAAAATGCACAAACAG
>NW_006935710.1:0-649 GCF_000298275.1 Orycteropus afer afer
GGTACTTTTCATTATCCTTCACCAACACTACAACTCAAAAGCATCAACTCTTCTTTGGTCTTCCTTATTCATTGTCCAGGCTTCACGTACATATGAGGCAATTGAAAATGCCATGGCTTGGGTTAGGTGCACTTTAGTCTTCAAAGAGATATCTTTGGTCTTCAACACTTTAAAGAGGTCTTTTTGCAGTAGATTTGCCCAGCGCCATACAATGGTGGTCCTGAGCCTCCATGGTCAGCGTCTCATTGCTTCAAGGTGTTTGGTTATGACTAAGATGTTTTCATAACATTGTCTCCTGCATGCTCTACTACATTAATGGATATATTTGCAGCTCAAATAAATATATAGGTGGAGATAGCCTCTGTCAAACCTATATTTATTAATGGTTGTAGATCCACTTACATTCCCACCTCTGTTCAACTTGAGTGTGTATCTATGAATCCACCTTAACTTACTGTGATTAAGATTATTGCAGGATTGTGTGCATAATAGTATTAATCTTTATTGTCTTTAACTCTTGTGCTTCTCCTTACCTCATCCATTACTTTGGTTATTTTGTACTAATCTCACCCATATTGTATGTTGCCTTTGCCTTCAGCCAGGTTAATATCTGTCTAGGTTCTAGTTGATGGTCATCCTCCCTTTTCCC
>NW_006935710.1:3100-3626 GCF_000298275.1 Orycteropus afer afer
TAAAACACAAGTAAATGTCTTTCTGTTATTCTTTGCCTTGAGCTAAGTTCCATCTGACAGCAGCTATGACATCCCTTGTTCCACGTCCTCTTCTGTATCCAGTTTGCACCTCTGGAAGTTCTCTGTCAATATACTGCTGCAACCGTTTTTGAATTATTTTCAGTAAGATCTTGCTTGTGTGTGAAATTAATGATATTGCTTGATAATTTCCACATTCTGTGGGATCACCTTTCTTTGAAATGGTTACAAATATGGTTCTCTTCCAGTCAGTTGGCCAGGTAGCTGTCTTCCAAATCTCTTGGCATAACCGAGTGAGTGCCTTAAATGTGGCATCCATTTGTTGAAATATCTCAATGGGTATTCTGTCAATTCCCGGAGCCTTGTTCTTCGCCAATTCCTTCACTGCAGCTTCGACTTCCTCCTTCAGTAGTACCTTTGGTTCTAGATCATATGCCACCTCCTGAAATGGATGAAGATCGATCAGTTCTTTTTGGTACAGTGACTCTGTGTATTCCTGCCATCTTCT
>NW_006935711.1:0-555 GCF_000298275.1 Orycteropus afer afer
CAGCCACTCCTTGGAAGGAAGATGGGGCAATCTACTTCTGTAGTGATACTGCCTCGGAAACCCAAGGAGGGGTCGCTATGAGTTGGGTCCAACATGACGGCACATAGCAACAAGAATAAATTTCAAATCCCAGCTCTGCCACTGTGTAGCCTGCCTCATAGGGCTTTTGTAAGCATTGAATTAGATAATGCATGAATATGCTTGGCATTATTTAAGTCCCTGTAAAAACTCAATAAAAGGGAGCTATTATCGAAATAGTTTCATGGAATCATTGGGGTGTATGACAAGCCAGCCTTTTCTATCCATAATTGATACAAAATGTGTATCCTTTGCCTGTCCTTTGGGGATAATGAGTACATTTTCAGAAGACTGAGGAAACGTGAACCAATGAGCCCTAGAAGAAAGATTGAATGTGAGATTACCAAAACGAGAAATCGTTGTTGGTTGGTTGGTTGGTTTGCACAAGGCTTACGATCCTTTCTTTGTATCCTAAGAAATTTTGGAATCACAAAAAATAAGTAATTAAATTATATTTACTTGTGCTTACTATTTTAA
>NW_006935711.1:2075-2612 GCF_000298275.1 Orycteropus afer afer
AAGGCTGTTAACTCAGTGGTTCAAACCCACCAGCTGCTCCAAAGAAGGAAGATGGGGCAATCTACTTCTGTGAAGATTTACAGCCTCAGAAGCCCAATAGAGGTCACTATGAGTTGGAATTGACTCGATGGCATTAGTTTGGTTTAGTTTGGGTTTACTTAAAGAGAGGCAGTTCAAATAATTTGTCAACATATATCAAAACCACCAAGTGGGCTACTCCAATTTCTTCTTAGTATCCTGCCTTTTACTAAGTTAAAACTCACATTAGTCAGACATTAAATAAGATTTTGATCACACAGAACTCTAATCATATGAAACAAAGTTCAGTGTCAAAGAATGGAAACCATGATGCCTCAAAACAGGAGATTTTAAAATGGAAGTTTCTGAGAGTTCTGCCTAAGGTGTAGAATCACCTTGTAAAGAGACGCCATGCAAATACAGGTTTCCCAGATGGCAACTCTACTCGTAAGCATGGGAATTCTATTAGCATTCTTGGAAGAGCTTTCGATGTACTTGCCAAAAAAAAAAAAAAAAAAA
>NW_006935712.1:0-749 GCF_000298275.1 Orycteropus afer afer
GTGGTTCAAACTCACCAGTCACTCCTCGGAAGAAAGGTTGGGCAATTGACTTCTGTAGTGATACTGCTTTGGCAACCCAAGGAGGGATTGCTATGAGTTGGGGCCGACTGGACAGCACATAACAACAACAACAACGACACTCAGCAATATCCAAGTTGTCTGTGCCATCAGGATCGCTCTCAGACCGCAGTTCTGTATGTCTCCTTTTTTTGGTATTTTCATGCAAATTCTTCTGCTAGTTGGAGTTTAGTACACTTCTATATCCTTTCCTTCAAGGTTCAGGGGTCCATGATTATCTTCTGTGTCTGTATTAATTGGTTCCACTTTTCTTTGTTGAAGAAGGTCTGTGCAGTCTTTCTGCCTATTCTGCCATCTTACCAGCACATGTTTATCTCTCTTCCTCCTTCTTCCCTGTAGTTACCTCTTGCATGTTTCTATCTTTCCTATGCATTCCTGCCCCCTGACCTATCTCCCTGTGCAAACACTGCCCTTCTGTTCTCCCACAATTGATCGCTCTACGGAGTGTATCTATCTACCCGATGTAAATGTTCACCCTATATGCCTGTCTATTGTTTGCCTAGAAGCCACAAGGGTGAGTTCAACTCCAGACCTGAAAGGTAACTGGGGACCATGGTCTCAGGTGTTTTGTCAGGCTCTATCAGACCAGTAACCCTGGTCTTTTTTTGGTATGATTTTGAATTTTGTTCCACATTGTTCTCCCACTCTATGCAGGATCTCCTGCATGAACC
>NW_006935712.1:3194-3902 GCF_000298275.1 Orycteropus afer afer
AATGCTGAAAGTACCATGGACTGCTAAAAGAACTAACAGATCTGTCCTGGAGGAAGTGCAGCCAGAATGTTCCTTGGAAGCAAGAATGGCCAGACATTGTACACAATGAAACTTGAGCATCTCTGCTCTAGACCATGCTTGGGGCCAGCCTCATGGGATAAGGCACTCAGTTACTATCTGGTCATAGACATCAGGATGATATTCCCCAAACTTTTTCATAGCAAGTCACCAATAGGTAAAATTTTCTGGTTTTTAGGGCAGTCTGTAATAAGCAGACAAAGGTCCTTAGAGCTGAAAGTAAAAGGCCTGGGGGCTTAAGGTATCCTGGGCTCCACCTAGTAGCTCAGCATACCTGTAACCCATCTCTGACACCCTACTTGGGAGGCTCTGATCACTGTGTGCTCTGGTGGTATAGTGGTTAAGGCATTTGGCTAACCAAAAAGTTGATGGTTCATGCATGGTCTGATAGATCCTGGTGCAACCACTGAGACTATGGCCCCTAGCTGTCCTTCAGGTCTGGAATTGAACCCACACCTGTGGCTTCCAGCCAAAACAAAAGACAGGCATATGAGCTGAACATTTACCTGAGATAGATACACTCCTTGGAGAGATCAATCATGGGAGAAAGAAGGGCTGTTTATGTACAGGGAGACAGTTCAGGGGCAGGAGTGCATGGAGGGATGGACACAGGGAAGAGGTAACTATTGG
>NW_006935713.1:0-2879 GCF_000298275.1 Orycteropus afer afer
ACAGAGTCACTGTACCAAAAGAATTGGTCAATGTTCAAACATTTCAGGAGACAGCATATGATCAAGAACTAATGGTATTGAAGGAAGAAGTCCAAGCAGCACTGAAGACATTGTCAAAAGGCAAGGCTCCAGAATCAACAGAACACCCATGAGATGTTTCAACAAATAGATGCAGGGCTAGAGGCACTCACTCCTTTATGCAAAGAAATTTAGAAGACAGCTACCTGGCCAAGCAACTGGAAGATATTTGTGTGTGTGTGTGTGTCCACTTCAAAGAATGGTAATCCAACAGAATGCAGAAATTATCAAACAATGTCATTAATATCACATGCAGGTAAAATTTTGCTGAAGATAATTCAAAAACGGTTACAACAGTATATCGACAGGGAACTGCCAGAAGAGGACATGGAATGAGGGACATCATTGTTAATGTCAGATGGATCTTGGCTGAAAGCAAATCCCAAAAACCATTTACCTGTGTTATTTTAACTATAGAAAGACATACAACTGTGTGGATTATAATTATGGATAAAATCACAAAGAATGGGAATTCCAGAGCACTTGCTAGTGCTCATGAGGAACCTGTACATAAACCAAGAGGCAGTCGTTCAAACAGAAGCAGGGGATGATGCATAGATTAAAACAAACAAAGGTGTGTATCAGAGTCGTATCCTTTCACCATACTTATTTAATTTGAATTCTGAGCAAATAATCTGAGAAATTGGATTATATGAAGAAGAACACAGCATCAGGATTGGAGGAAGACTCATCAATAATCTGTAATGTGCAGATTATACAACCTTGCTTGCTGAACGTGAAGATGACTTGAAGCACTTATTGATGAAAATCAAAGACTACAGCTTTCAGTATGGATTACACTCAACATAAAGAAAACAAAAATCCTCACAACTGATCCAATAAGAAGGATCATGATAAATGGAGAAAAAATCGAAGTTGTCAGGGATTTCATTTTACTTGGATCCACAATCAACGTCATGAAAGCGGCAGTTAAGAAATCAAATGATACATTTATTGGGCAAATCTGCTACAAAAGACCTCACTAAAGTGTAAAAGAGCAAACATGTCACTTTGAAGACTAAGTTGCACCTGACCCAAGCCGTGGTATTTTGGTGTGTCAGTGTTGGGTGTATGTATATATCAGTGTTGGAGGTGAGTGTGCCAATATTGTATAAATATGTGTGTCGGCGTTAAGTGCGTGTGCATCAGCCTTGAGTACATGCACGTGTCAATGTTGTATGTCAATGTATGTCAGTATTTGGTGTATGTGTATCAATGTTGGGTGTATATGTGTCAGTGATGTGTGTTCATGTGTGTCATCGCTGCATGAGTATGTGTGTTAGTATTGGATGTGTGTTTGTGTATCAGTGCTAGGAGTATGTGTGTATCAACTTTGCATATGTGTATATGTCAGCATTGGGTATATGTGTGTCAGTGTCAAGTGCACATGAGTGTCAGTGTTGAGTGGATATGTCAATGTCTGTGTATGTATATCAGTGCAGTGCATATGTGTGAGTCACATAGGGGTAGACGCGTGTCAGCATTGAGTGCACACGTGTGTAGGTATCAGGTGTACTTGTGTGTCCATGTTGGGTGTATGTGTGTCAGTGTCTGCACATGTGTGTGTCAATGCTGTGCATACATATGTGTCAGCATTGTACAAGTACACATGCCAAGGTGTGTATGAGTCTTTGCCTCTCGTCCACCCCGTCCAACTTGAGGGAGAAGGTAAGGAGGGTCTCCCTCAGGCCCTGGGTCTGAGCTCTGATCCTCCAGAACTCCTGGATGCCTGCCTGGCCAACCCTGGCTCTGTGCCTGCCCAGACCCTGCCCCCACCCCAGCCTCTCCCTGACTGGCACCCGAGTTAATAAGTGTTGCTTTTCTCCTATTCTACTCAGGCCTGTGATGGAAAATCCTTGGGCTGGAAGTGAGCCCCGAATCGATAGTCCATTCCATTTAACAGGGTGGCTGTCACCATAACGAGATAAAAGTGGATTAGCTTCTGCACTGCTGCCGCGTCCACGGGGAGCCCATCTGTTCCCTGCACAGCCAGCCTGGCTCGGAGCAGCCACACGGCCCCGCAGGACCTGACCATAGGGCTCAGGATAAGCCCTAAGGTGGGTGCAGTGGGGCTCAGGGATGGCTCAAGACTGGGATCCAACTGGGACTTAAGAAAGGGTTTGGGATGGAGCTTGGGATGAGGCCCAGGTACCGTTAGGATGGACTCAAGGTGAAAGAGACTGGGAGAAAGACAGCACAAGATCAGGACCAGCTGGGGACCCAGGTGTCCAAAGTAAATAGCCCATGAGTCCTTCTGAGAAGCCTGAGCCCTTCTGGACCTCAAGTGCAGCTGCCAATGCATGAATATGCTGACACCTCCTTGCCTGGACACCCTGCAATTCATACATAGTTCGTGAAGTCACTTTACAGAAAGGCCTGCCACTTGCAGCAAGGACTGAAGACTCCCATTTCAGCAAGAAGAATGAAGGCTGGACATCAAGAAGAACTTCCTAAGTATGAAGGTGAGCACTACCATAAGCAGATGACCAAATATTTGCCTTTTCAGGATTTGTTCTATCTTTTGCTGACTTTTTTTTTTTTAATTGTGATTTGGGTGAAGATTTACAGAGCAAATTCACTTTCCATACCCTTTTGCTGACTTTTTAAGAATAAGATACCAGTTGTCTGCAGTGAACTAAAACGGAGCTTCATTTAATTAAATTCAATTCCTTTTTTTTCTCTGTAGTATATTCTGCCAATATATTTTTCCAATTAGTCTGCTTTTCAACTTTAGGGTGTTTTTATTTTGTCAGTTCTCACAGTCTGTAGCTTCTTCCCTCATTTTTATGCTTGGGAAGGCC
>NW_006935714.1:0-846 GCF_000298275.1 Orycteropus afer afer
TCTTCCTGAGTTGTTTCTAATAAGTTATAGTTTTCAAGAAATTTGACTATGTCTTCTAAATTTTGGCAAAAGCTTGTTCATAATACCTGTTTTGGTTACTTCTTGCTGCTCTAACAGGAAATACCACCAGTGGGTGGCTTGAACAAACAGTTTAGGAGGCTAGAAGTCTGAGTTCAAAGTGCCAGTTCTAGGGGCTAGTGAAGGCCCCTTGACCTTGGGCTTCAGCTCTGCCTCTTGATCCCAGCCCACTGAAGCTGGAGGTGTCTCTTCACTCAGACACCTGCTGGCTGCTGAAGCTGGCAAACCCAAGGTTGACAAATAAAATGGCACAGTCCCAAAATTATCAAGCAACACGGAAGGCCACTGGTTAAACTGTCCTAAGATTGGCAGACAACATGACAGGCTGCTGAATGAAGACCTGGCTACATGCAGGGTCCAAGTGTGCCAAAAACTTCGGTGACTTTTGTCAATGTTGTCTTCTTTTGTGCTGGAAGCAGACCACATCCCTAAGGCAGCTACTCAGCTGCTCCAGTAGATTCCACTGTGGAGTTGATCATCAGTCTCATCATGGGGAATACTCCGTCCAGCTGCCCAGCCACTCAACCAGGTCCAGTCAAGCGGACACATAACCTTAACTACCACAACATCCTTTGAATATATTTTCTAATTTCAACAGCAACTAGAGTGATGTCCCTTTATTTCCATACTGAAATTGGTTTGTGTCTTCTCTCTTTATTAAGAGAAACTCCACTGGGAGTTTGCCAGTTATATTAGTCTTTTCAAAAAGGCAAGTTTTAGCTTTGTTAATCGTCTCTATTATATGTCTATTTTCAATTTCATTTACTT
>NW_006935714.1:2091-2621 GCF_000298275.1 Orycteropus afer afer
GATTCATAAGCAAAATGAGTTCAGCACAGAAAATTATATGGAACAAAAAAATCGACACCACAAAAAAGCACATAACAAAAATGACAGCAACAAATCCATATTTGCTGATAATTACATATCTGTTATTTGTTTTGGTTTTGATTTCTAGCTTTACTGCATTGTAGTCCTCGAACATGCTTTGAATGATACCATACATGCTCTGTACAAAATTTGAAATTTGCTTTCCAACCCAGAATATGGCCAGCTTTGAAAAACAACACATATGAGATTATTGATGCGATGTTTTATATGTGCCCATTGGTTATAATTTCCTCTGTATTGTTGGCTCTTCTAGACTATTACTGATCTTTTTGTTTTTGTTTTTGAATCACTGAGGGGGATGTGTTGTAGCCCACTAAAAATTTGGATGAGTATTCCTTTCTCTTTTTTTCAGTTAATCACCTTTTCCTTTATGTATTTGGCTATAATGTTATTGTTGTTGTTGTTATGTGCCGTCAAGTCGGACCCAACTCATAGTGACCTTCCTTGGG
>NW_006935715.1:0-1472 GCF_000298275.1 Orycteropus afer afer
AGCTACCACTGCCATCCACTTGGAAGGGATGTAGGAGATCTTGCATAAAGAGGGAGAACAATGTGGTACAAAACTCAAAATCATTTGGAGGTAAAAAAAAAAGAAAATTGAGACACAAAGATGAGAGACTTTGAGAAAGCTGTGGGAAGAGAAAATTAAAACTATTATTAATAGGCATTTGGACATATTGAAAGGAGATGTAAAGTTCAAGTGGAGATTTGGATGAATGAATGAAAAGCAAAGTAAATAGAAAACTAAGTAAATAAAAAAATAAGAATAACATATGAGAGGGGGAAAATTGCTTAAAGGAATGTAATCATAGTAGATGGAGCCCGGTTAGAGCAATGGTTAAGCCCTTGGCTGCTAACCAAAAGTCTGATGATTCAAACCCACCAAGCAGCCACCAGGGAGAAAGACCTAGTAATCTGCTTCCATAAAGATTACAGCCAAGAAAACTCTATGGGGGCAGTTCTTTTCTGTCACATGTGGTCACTTTGAGTCAGAATCAACCCAAAGCACTTGACAACAACAGCAATCATGGTAGATTACATGGCTCAGCTCTGAACATTTTTATTGTCATAAATGAATTGAAATAAATCACCACTAATGATTAATTTAATAACAATTTGTTTTAAAATTATTTTGGAAGGATAAGGGAAGGGACCGTGTGTGTGTTGAGGATAATGTAAGAGAAAGAAATTCTCATTTTCTGGTTTATGAATTTGGTATATTACACCAAAATGTAGGGAAAAAACCCAGAAATAGATATATTATAAAAATGGAGATGAAAAACAAACAAGGTTGAAAAAGTAGCTGCTCTTGGGGAGCAGGAATTGGGGAAGAAACTACTGTTTTTTAATTGCTATTGTTTTGGACATTGTAGTAATATTTGAGTTTTTAAATTGTATAGGTCAATTACCATAATGAAAATAAAAATTAAATTTAAAATATATTCAGAATATTCAGAAAAGCATACTTTACTATAATGACTGATATGAAAACTCAGAAAACTCCTTACAAATAAGCATTATATATTCACTTTATTGTTAGTTGCTAACCAGTAGATGTCAATTCACTGTAATCCCATCTGACAGAATAGAAGTGCCCCATTGGGTTTTCCTGGCTGTATAGTACCTCTACAGAAGCAGATTGCCAGGTCTCTGTCCTGCAGGATTGCAGGATGAATTCCAACCACCAACTTTTTGGTTAGCAGCTAAGAGCTTAACTGTTTGCAACAATATTCACCTTACATGTGAGGAAGTTGAGGCCAATAGAGACTGTGCACATTCCCATAGCTATTAAGTGGCAGGGCTAGGGATCAAACTCACAATTTCTGATTTCATATTTCAGACTTCCATACAATATTTCCTTTCTCATTAATTGATTAATTTATAGCTTAAATTTTTCATATTTCTTTAAATAATGTCATCTACAAAGTAGTAACAACAACAACTAAAAAATCTGAATATATA
>NW_006935715.1:1952-3038 GCF_000298275.1 Orycteropus afer afer
GGTTCAAACCCACCAGCCACTCCTCAGAAGGAAGGTTGGGCACTCTACTTCTGTAGTGATACCGCCTAGGAAACCCAAGGAGGGGTCGCTATGAGTCGGGTCTGACTCGAAGGCACATAGCAACAACTTAAACGTTAATGAGTTCTCAGTTTTTTTTTCTATTAGTTTTACATAGGAACCCATTGCCATCGAGTCAATTCTAACTCATAGTGACCCTACAGGACTGGGTAGAACTGTCTGATAGGGTTTCCAAGGCCGTAAATTTTAAGGAAGCAGATTGCCATATCTTTCTCTCAGTCACCAGCTTGTGGGTTTGAACTGCAAACCTTTCAGTTAGCAGTTGAGCATTTAACCACTGCACCCCCCCCCCCCAGGGCTACTTACTTTCACATACCACTGATTTATATTGGGAGTTCTGGTAGCATAGTGCCTAAGGCACTTGACTGCTAACCAGAAGGCTGGCAGTTCAAACCCACCAGCCACTCCTCGGAAGGAAGATTGGGAGATCTACTTCCACAGTGATAACTCCTTGGAAACCCAAGGAAGAGTTGCTATGAGTTTGATCCAACTTGATGGGAGTGAGGTTTTTTTTTTTTTTTTGGTTTTGATTTATATTGTCTCCTCTCCATAAGGGTAAGACATCACTACATTTCTCATTAGTAACTGATATGTGTGTGTGTGTGTGTGTGTGTTTATGTGTTCTTTGGCAGTACTTCCTGGAAGTGTCATTTTAATGTCTGCAATTTACAGAATTCAATAGCAGCTCCAGTAAAATAAACAAAAATTTAATTATGTAAAGAATTAGAACTTCTCTGAAGTAAGATGATTGGTTTTCATTCTATAACATGTGAACACCTGTGAAAGTGACAAATGTCATGGTGTTTTATAGAAAACACCTAGAAGGATTGGTGGAGGAAATTTGAGATTGCTATGTGTCCTATCAATTTGATCTATCTAATATGGATCCTTGGCTTTCATATATATGAACTCCTTGCAATTTTATGCAAAATGTTGTATGTATGTGCATTTTGAGAAAATGTCCATAACTTTCATCAAATTTTTTAATAGTTCTATAACCAAAAAAAA
>NW_006935716.1:0-720 GCF_000298275.1 Orycteropus afer afer
GTTTGAACCACCAGCCTTCTGGTTAGCAATCAAGTGCCTTAGGCACTATGGTGACAAGTTACAATTCAGAGTCAGAAACAACTCAGGATACAGGATACAGCTTCTTCCCAGCCATGCGTGTAGGCACACTTCTCTCTGGTTACAGGGCCCTTTGACCTCTGACCTGCTTGGGCTGGACAAGGGTTACAAAGGTATTTTAAGTGCTCAGAGACACCCAGTCCTGCCAGTAAGCTGAAAGAACTGAAGAAAAAATCAGCCTCGAGTTGCAGTATTGAAAAATTCCTCTACCAGTTACCCAATTTCAAAACCACTTCCAAATTTTAGGTATTTTCAAAAGCAGCAGCCTAATTCTGAGTAACAAATTCTGTTTTAGTTACCTGGTGCTGCTGTAACACCAGCATAATAAGTGGGTGGCTTTAAGAAATAGAAATTTGTTTTCTCACAGTTCTGGAGGCTAAAAGTGCCAATTAGGGTTTCAGCCTTGTCAGTTCCTTCCTTGTCAGTAGCCCTGGGCATTCCATGCCTGGTCCAGTAAGTTGTCTGATTTCTTGAGTGCTGCTTCCTTTCCTGTTTATTGTGGAACCAAGTAACATGAGATCTTTTACAACTTCAACCTATTCTCCATTTGTTATGATGTTACTTATTGGTCCAGTTGCGAAGATTTTTGTTTTCTTTATGTTGAGGTGTAATCCATACTGCAGACTGTAGTCTTTAATCTTC
>NW_006935716.1:2105-2872 GCF_000298275.1 Orycteropus afer afer
TCACTACAGAAGTAGATTGCCCAACCTTCCTTCCGAGGAGTGGCTGGTGGGTTTGAACCGCCAGCCTTCTGGTTAGCAGTCAAGAGCCTTAGGCATTATGCTACCAGAGCTCCTTTACCTTATGTATAACAAAATGAAATGTTGCCCAATCCTCAGTCCACTTTTGTGACTATTGTGTCAGCCCGTCTCATTGAGGGGTTTCCTTGTTTTCACTGACCCTCTGATTTACAAACCATGATGTCTGTGGTGGTTAAATTTGTGTGTCAGTTTGGCTGGGTCTGGCTGAGTGGCTGGGCCGTGGCACTACGTAACTAGAACAGTGTCCTTTTCTAGCAGTTGATCTTCCCTGATGACGTGTCCAAAATAACCAGATCAGAGTCTCGCCATCCTCACTTCTGTGGAGCATTCTGGTTATATTTCTTCTAAGACTGCTTTCTTTGTTCTTCTCTCAGTGCTCAGTCCATGTGGTGTTCTTCGCCAATACCACAATTGGAATGCATCAATTCTTATGTCATCCTTTTTCATTGTCCAGCTTTCACATGCATATGAGGGTGTTGAAAGACCATGGCTTAGATCAGGCATACTTAGTCTTAAAATGACATATTTGCTTTTTAAAACTGCAAAGAGGTCAAGTCTTTTGCAGCACCTTTACCCAGTGTAATGTGTCTTTTAGTTTTTTATTTTTTTTGTGATTTTTTTTTTTTTTTATTAGGATTTGGGTGAAGATTTACACAGTAAATTCACTTTTCATACAGCAGTTCACATAT
>NW_006935717.1:0-644 GCF_000298275.1 Orycteropus afer afer
ACAGTCACCAGAAGAAAGGAAATAATCAAGATTAGAGCAGAAATCAATGAAAGAGAAAACAAGTAATATCTTACTTAATTCAGGAATCCAATCCAAAAAGGTCTTCTTCAATAGAAAAAATAAAGAAGACTAGAAGTTGGTTTTTGGAAACGAATAAAATTGACAAACTACTTGCATATTTAACAAAGGAAAAGAGGGAGAGAATACAAATAACAAGAAACAAAATGGGCAACATCATAACAGAACTAATTGAAATAAAAAGGATAATATCAGGATACTATGCAGAACTGTACTCCAACAAATTTGAGTCTGGAATAAATGGACAGATTTCTAGAAACACACCACTTACCTAAACTAACAGACTGATGTGGAAAAATCAAACAGATTCATAACAAAAGAAGAAATTGAGCAGGTCATAAAAAAATTACCAACAAAATAAAGTCCTGGCCCAGACAGTATCACTGGAGAATTCTACCAAATATTCAAAGAAGAACTGACACCAATCCTACTCAAACTATTCCAAAACATAGAAAAGTATGGAATCCTCCCTAATGCATTTTATGAAGCAAGCATAACCTTGATACCAAAACCAGGCAAAGACATCACTCAAAAGGAAAACTACAGACCAATATCCCTCATGAATA
>NW_006935717.1:2699-3868 GCF_000298275.1 Orycteropus afer afer
GTCCAGATCCCATCAACATTCTTTAGGGATATGGAAAAACCAATCACTAACTTTATATGGAAAGGAAAGAGACCTCAGATAAGCAAAGCAGTATTGAAGAACAAGAATAAAGTAGGAGGTTTCACACTGCTGGATCTCAAAACCTACTACAGAGTCACAGCAGTGAAAACTGCCTGGTTTTGTTATAATAACAGACATATAGACCAATGGAATAGAATTGAGAACCCAGAAGTAGATACATTGACCTATGGTCAGCTGATCTTTGACAAAAGGCCAAAATCCGTTAAATGGGGAAGAGAAAGTCTGTTAAATAAATGGTGCTGGCAAAACTGGATATCCATTTACAGAAAAATGTAACAAGATCTGTACCTCACACTATACACAAAAACGAACTCCAGATGGATCAAAGACTTAAATGTGAAACCTTAAACAATAAAGTTCCTTAAGGAATAACTAGGGGCAAATTTAGGGGCCCTAATATATGGCATAAATAGACTATCAAGCATAACCTAAAGTGCACAGACAGCAGAAGATAAACTAGATGAATGGGGCCTTCTAAAAATTAAATTTTTATGTGCTTCCAAAGACTTCTCCAAAAGAGTCAAAAGAGAACCTATTGATTGGGAAAAACTATTCACAATAACATATCTGACAAGGGACTTATCTCTAGAATTTATAGAAAACTCCAACACTTCAACAATAAAAAGACAAATAATCCAATTAAAAATGAGTAGAAGACATGAATAGACACTTCACCAAAGATTATATTCAGGAGACTAACAAACATATGAAGAAATGCTCACTATCATTAGCCATGAGAGAGATGCAAATCAAAACAACAATGAGATATCCTGCCCCAGCTCTAGTAGCAAAGTTCAACAAGACAGAAAATAACAAATCCTGGGAAGGATGAGAGATTGGGACTCTCATACACTGCTGGTGGGACTGTAAAATGGTACAACCACTGTGGAAAGCAGTATGGTCATTCCTTAAAAAGTTGGAATTAGAAATACCATTTGATCCAGCCATTCCATTACTAGGTATATATCCTAAAGAAGTGACAGCCATGACAGGAACAGACATATGCACACCCATGTTCATCACAGTACTATTTAGAATAGCCAAAAGATGGAAACAACCTAGGTGTCCATCAACTGAGGAATGGATAA
>NW_006935718.1:0-647 GCF_000298275.1 Orycteropus afer afer
GCAGTGAGTTTGGTTTGTTTTTTTGGTATATATACATGCCAAAAACCAAACCCACTGCTATCAAGTTGATCCCAACTCATAGCGACCCTCATTGGGCTTCCAAGGTGGTAAATCTTTATGGAAGTAGATTGCCCATTCTTGCTCCTACAAACTGGCTGGTGGGTTTGAACCACCGATCTGGTTAGCAGTCCAATGCCTTAGGCAGTGTGCCATCGGAGCTCCTCGTATGTATATGTGCATATACTAGGAGCTCGGGTGGCACAGTGCCTAAGGCATGTATATGTATATGTATTTATATATGTATACATATGTATAAGGAGCTCAGGTAGGGCAGTGCCTAAGGCATCTGACTGCTAACCAGAAGGTTGGCTGTTCAATGCCCCCAGCCACTCCACGGAAGGAAGATGGGACAATCTCCTTCTGTAAAGATTTCCTGCCTCGGAAACCCAATGGGGATCACTATGAGTCAGAATCGACTCGGTGGCAGTGAGTTTTTTGTTTGTTTGTTTGTTTGGTTATGTACATGTATATATATCCATACATAGACGTTTATATTTATGTGTGTATGTATATCAATATCAATATCTCTATCTATGTGTCTCAGGAACTTACAAAAGAAAAAACCCCAGTTGCCTTCAAGTTGACTT
>NW_006935718.1:1757-2876 GCF_000298275.1 Orycteropus afer afer
TCTGAAATCAGTATTTGAAAATGGGATTCCAAAATAAACCTTAAGTTTGAAAGAAAAAAAGTGGTCAGTCTGTGAGACAAAGTCTGGCCATTCTTACTTCTAAGGAGCATTTTGGCTGCACTTCTTCCAAGACAGATCCGTTTATTCTTTTGGCAGTCCATGGTATAGTCACCATTCTTTGCCAAGATTACAATACAAATCCATCGATTCTTCAGTTTTCCTTTTTATTGTCAAGCTTTGACATGCATATGAGGTGAATGAAAACACCATGTCTTGAGTCGGGTGCACGCTGGTCTTCAAAGGGACATCTTTTCACACCCGAAAGGGTAGGATTTACAACACCTCGGATAATCACATCAGATCAGGTGGTGGAGGCAATGACATAATGCTGAGAATCATGGCCTGGCCCCATGCACATGTTTTTGGGGACACAATGCAATCTATGACCGTGCCCTTGGTCCTCAACTGGAGAGAGGTCTGTTGGTTTGAGCTTCAATGAATAAAAGCATATTGGTGCCAAATCCTAACTTCCTCCCTTGATGACAAACTTCTTTGTCTTTAAATATGCATTATCTGAAAAGGATGGTGGGAGTGCTGGTGGTGTAGTGCCTACGGCATGTGACTGCTGACCAGAAGGCTGGCAGTTCAAACCCCACCAGCCACTCCTCAGAAGGAACACTGGGCAATCTACTTCTGTAGAGATAATGAGTTTTGTTTTGTTTTTTGAAATGTAAGGTAAACAAAGTCAGAAGGGAATGATAATAATAATAATAATAAAAACTCACTGCCATTGAGTTGATTCCAACTCATAGCGACCCCACTGGGTTTCCAAGGTAGGCAATCTTTATGGAAGTAGATTACTCCATCTGACTTCTGCAGAGCGGCTGGTGGGTTTGAAGCTCCAGCCTCCTGGCTGGCAGCCAAATGCCTCGGGCCCTGTGCCACCAGAGCTCCTTCAGTGGGGACTACATAGTATAAATCCATAGAACAGAATACACAGTATAAGAAAGCACACGAACTGTACAATATATACAAGCACAGGGAAAATGGATACAGGCGTAGAATCGGCCATGCTGGGGATCTAAGGCCCCTTGCCTCAGTTTTTTTTTTTTTTTTTTT
>NW_006935719.1:0-527 GCF_000298275.1 Orycteropus afer afer
TTGCCCAGTCCCGTGCCATCCCCACAGTCACTGCTATGTTTCAGGCCATGGTTGCAGCTACTATCTCAGTCCACCTTGTGGAGGGGCTCTCTCATCTTGCTGACCTTCTGCTTCACCAAGCATGATGTCCTTCTCCACTGATTCGTCCCTCCTGATGACATATCTAGAGTAAGAGAGAGGAAATTGCTCCTTCCATGCTTCTAAGAAGCATTCTGGTTTTATTTCTTCTAAGGCTCATTTGTTCATTCTCCTGGCAGTCTGGGGTATATTCATTATTCTCTGCCAACACCGTAATTCAAAGGTAGTTCTTCTTTGGTCTTCCTTATTCACTCTCCAGTTTTCACATGCATGTGAAGCAATGGAAAATATCATGGCTTGTATCAGGTGCACCTGCGTCATCAAAGTGACATCTTTGCTTTTTAAGATTTTAAAGAAGTCTTTTGTTGTCAGTTTCTCAATGCAATACGTCGTTTGATCTCTTGACTGCTGCTTCCGTGGGCAAGAGCTCTGGTGGTGTAGTGCCTAAC
>NW_006935719.1:1802-2369 GCF_000298275.1 Orycteropus afer afer
GGGGGGGATCATGAATTGTCAAAAACAAAAGTGATAGCATGAACTGATGAAGTCCTAGGTTCTTTCCCATTACAATAAGCACAGGGCAATTCCGTCTCCCTGCAAGAGCCATGCAGACTCACTCACAGGGTTGCTGTGAACCGTCACACATCCTAAGAAAGCATCACAAGTCTCTTCCTACCAACACTGAAATTGCATCAGGCAAAATAATCGACTGACATGGAAATAGCTGAAATGAAAGCAAATTACCTACTTCAACCCCAGTGGGGGGTGGGGGCTCAGATGTTGCTTAAGGAACAGTAGACTTTTTTTTTTTTTTTTTTTGATGAATGTTCTATTAAAATACAAATCCAGGAAAGTAAAGGAAATTACACTCACTGTGTAAGTCACTTACCCAAAGTCATGGATTCTTTTAAAGGTAATTTTCCCCATTATAACAGCAATTCACATTCATTATAAGAAATGTGTAAAGTTCTAAAATGTAGAAATTTAACCACCTAGAACAGCCACTGTCAACATTTTGGTTCATTTTCTTCTAGTCTTGGGTGAATGCATAGCCCCCCCCCC
>NW_006935720.1:0-1029 GCF_000298275.1 Orycteropus afer afer
CTGTATGAAAAGTGAATTTACTCTGTAAATCTTCACCCAAATCCTAATTAAAAAAAAAAAAATTAAATGATATATTATGCATATTTCTCTTCACACAGAAACATACAAAATTAAAAATTTAAAAACATGAGTGAAATTACTAAATAAAAACAAGTGGATGGTAAATTGTTTTGAGAATGATAAATTTAATAAACTTCTTAAAATATTGCCTGTTATTTCTTAAATTCAACTGAAACTTTATGAGGTATTATGGGGTATATAGCATGGAACACAATAAAGTTTGTTAATTTGTTTTTATTTATTCTGAAGTTTTCAAGTCTTAATATTAATTAAAACAGTAAGACACCAGAAATCTGATTTATTTGGATTCCGTCAAGGTGGCAGACTAGGCAGAAAGACTGCACAGACCCTCTTCAACAAAGATAAATGAAACCAATTAACACAGACACAGAAGATAAACTTGGATTCCTGAGCCTTGAAGGGAAGAATATAGAAGTGGACTAAACCCCAACTAGCAGAAGAATTTGCGTGAAAATACCAAAAGAGGAGACATACAGAGCTGTAGTCTGGCAGCGATCCTGAGCAATCCTGTCAGCACAGACAGCTTTCACATTACCGAGTGGTGGTAGGACCTAAGAATTAACCTAAAAATCACCCTGCTAACCAGTGACTGCACAAGGGACTGCTCTGGTGGCTGGGTAATAAACAGAGAAGGTGAAGAGAAAGATGGGCTAAGCTGTAGACTTTTGAATGTCCGAAGAGTGCCACCATATTGAAGATTTGAAAGCAGCTTGACCATTTTGGATATTTAAAGAGACAGTGCTCTCACAGATTCCTGGGACTTAAGAACATGTTCTGCTTTCCAGCAACCCCAAGGACACTCCAGACCTGCAAGACTGAAAAGGTACCATATTCCTTTTGTTACTCTTATACCTCACACCCACTTGGTGAATGGAGGTGCGGCCATCCCACACTCCCACCTACATTCTGGGCCCACAGGAACCCCATCATAGTCTGTATGCTCAGACG
>NW_006935720.1:2967-3546 GCF_000298275.1 Orycteropus afer afer
AAAACCACTGAGGAAATTGTCCAAGATTTGCTGGAGGAGAACATCCCAGATATGATGAAAGATGAGAATATATCCATTCAGGAAGGCCAAAGAACCCCAAACAGGATAGACCACAAAAGAAAATCACCAAGACACATCATCATTACACTCATCAAAACCAAAAAGAAAGACAGAATCCTAAATGCCACATAGGAAAAACAAAGTTACCTACAAAGGACAACCAGTAAGAATCAACTTTGATTTCTTAGCAGAAACCATGCAAGCGAGAAGGCAATGGGATGGAATATATAAAACCCTAAAACAGATAAATTTTCAACCAAGAATTATATACCCCACAACATTGTCCCTCAAATATGATGGTGAAATTAGGAGATTTCCACATAAACAGAAACTAAGGGAATTTATTAAAACCAGACCCACCTTACAAGAGATGCTAAAGGGAGTCCTTTGAACAGAGAACCAAAAATAGTAAATAACAACCAACCATTAATACACAAGATGAGATAACCCAGAAACCATAGCTATTGACATATCCAAAGTAAAATGAGCTTACAAGATTGTAAACAGGGAACCAGAGAC
>NW_006935721.1:0-594 GCF_000298275.1 Orycteropus afer afer
TTTTTTGGTTACTGTTCCTGTGTGATTACATGGTGTATTTTTTGTCCATGTGCTTTTAGTTTTTTGATGGTTATTCAATTGTAATTTTTGTCTAAATGAATGTGAGACAGCAACAGTCCCCATAAGACACAACAACACCCACACCTCCTGCAACTTCACTTACTGAGTGAGAGCCACCATCTCCTTCTCCACCAATGGGCCAATGATAAAAAACCACCAAGAAGAGTCTGACTAACCCTTGGCTGCTCTTCACAAATAGTTAACAGAGATCTAAATACAACAATGCCACGATGTCTCAGAGACAACAGACCATCACAGTCCACACAAAAAAAGCAAGATAAAGTGGTAGAAACAAGGGAACAGGATACAGACCCAGAGCACATCCCTGAGGAAGAAGCTGAATTGGAACTCTCTGATAAAGAATTCAAAAGACTTATATTAAGGTATCTTCAGAGGATTGAGAGACAGACCAAGAAAAACACAGACAAAACCCTAGAAGAATTTTGGAAGAAAATACAAGAACAAAATAACAAATGAAAAATTAGAAATTATTCTAAATCTACAGATAGAAATCCAGAAGATTAATACTAAATT
>NW_006935721.1:2624-3718 GCF_000298275.1 Orycteropus afer afer
GCAACCAATTCATACTTGTCAATAATTACACTGAATGTTAATGGATTAAATGCACCACTCAAGAGACAGAGAGTTGCAGATTGGATAAGAAAACAAAAGCCATCAATATGCTGCCTACAAGAGACACACCTTAGAGATAAAGACAAAAACACTAAAAAGTAAAGGTTAGAAAAAGATATATCAAGCAAATAGCAAATATAAGAGAGGAGGAGTGGCAATATTAATTTCTGATCAAATTGACTTTAAGACAAAAACCACCATACGAGAGAAGGAAGGACATTGTATAATGATTAAAGGATCAATTGTACATGAAGGTATAACCATACTAAATATCTATGGACCCAATTCAAGAGCCCCAAAATACATAAATTAGACTTTAAAAGAGTTGAAAAGCCAAATAGATGACTCCACAGTAATAGAGGGAGATTTTAATATACCACTTTCATTGAGAGATAGAATATGTGGAAAGAAATTCAATAAAGATACAGAAGAGCTAAACAATACAATCCATCAACTTGGTCTTATAGACATCTACAGAGCACTTCTCACAACAGCAGCAAATATACATTCTTTTCCAGTGCACATGGAACATTTTCCATGATACACCATATGTTAGGCCATAAAGCAAGCCTTAATACATTTAAAAAGCATTGAAATTGTGCAAAGCATCTTCTCAGATCATAAAGCTATCAAATTAGAAATCAACAATCCAAAGATCAACAGAAAAACAGTAAACATATGGAAACTGAACAACACCCTCCTGGAGAAAGCCTGGGTAAGAGAATAAATAAAAATTGAAATTCAAAAATTCCTTGAATCTAATGAGAATGAAAACACAACATACTGAAATCTTTGGGACACAGCATAAGCAGTGATCAGAGGCCAATTTATAGCAATAACTGCACACATCAAAAAAGAAGAAAGATCTAGAATCAACACTTTAAACCAACATCTCCAACAATTAGAAAGAGAACAGCAAGAAAAGCCTACAGTCACCAGAAGAAAGGAAATAATCAAGATTCAAGCAGAAATCAATGAAACAGAAAATAGAAGGGCAATAGAAAAAATCAACAAAACCAGAAGTTGGTTTTTTG
>NW_006935722.1:0-610 GCF_000298275.1 Orycteropus afer afer
AGTCCAGCCAAGTTGACAGATCTTCAACTATCACATTGGTTTTTCCTTATCCTTAAAGAATGTTGATGGGATCTGGATTGGGATTGCATTGATTGTATAGATTGCTTTGGGTAGAATTGACATTTTCACAGTGTTCAATCTTTTTATCCACAAGCATGGTATATTCCTTCTTTTATGTAGATTTCTTGTGGTTTTTTTAAGTAGTCTTTTGTAGTTTTCTTTGTACAGGTCTTCTGTGCCTCTGGTAAAATTTATTCCCAAGTTTTTTTTTGTTTTGTTTTGTTTTGTTTTTTTACTAGCTATTATAGATGGTATTGATTTCCTTATTTCTTTTTGAGCAATCTCTTTGCTTGTGTAGAGGAATCCAATTGACTTTTGGATGTCGATCTTGTATCCTGTATGCTAAATCTCTCAATTAGTTCCTATAGTTTTTTTTTACTGAATGTCTTAGGTTTTCTAGGTACAGAATCATATCAACAGCAAATAAGGATAGTTTGACTTCTTCCTTATCAATGTGGATGCCTTTGATTTCCCTTTCTTGCCTTATTGCCCTGGCTAGGACTTCCAATACAATGTTGAGTAGAAGTGGATATAGAGGACAACCTTGTCT
>NW_006935722.1:1666-2832 GCF_000298275.1 Orycteropus afer afer
ATTTTTTTCTATTGTCTTTCTATTTTCTGTTTAATTTATTTCTGCTTGAATCTTTATTATTTCTTGTCTTCTGTTGACTGTAGGCCTTTCTTGCTGTTCTTTTTGTAATGGTTGGTGATGTTGGTGGAAGGTGTTGATTTTGGCTCTTTCTTCTTTTTTAATGTGTGCATCCATTGCTATAAATTGGCCTCTAATCACTGCTTTTGTTGTATCCAAAAAAATTTGGTATGTTTTGTTTTCATTCTCGTTTGATTCAAGGAATTTTTAAAATTCATTTTTTATTTCTTCTATTACCCAGTTGAACTTAAGGAAGGTGTTGTTCAGTTTCCATGTGTTTGCTCTTTTTCCATTCGTCTTCCTGTTGTTGGCTTCTAATTTTATAGCATTGTGATCTGAGAAGATGTTTTGTAGTATTTCAATGTTTTTAAATTTATTAAGGCTTATTTATGGCCTAACATATGATCTATCCTGGAGAATGTTCCATGTGCACTGAAAAAGCATGTATATTATGCTGTTGTTGGTGAAGTGCTCTGTAGAAGTCTATAAGGTCAAGTTGGTGGATTGTATTGTTTAGTTCTTCTGGGTCTTTTTTGAGTTTCTTTCCAGCTATTCTATCTTTGATTGAAATGGTGTATTATAGTATCCTACCATGGCTATGGGAGCTCTGGTAGCATAGTGTCTAAGGCATTTGACTGCTAACCAGAAGGCTAGCAATTCAAATCCACCAACCACTCCCTGGAAGGAAGGTTGGGCAATCTACTTCCTTAGTGATACTGCCTCGAAAACCCAAGGAGGGGTTGCTATGAGTCATGCCCGACTTGATGGCACATAACAACAACACTATGACTGTGGAGTCATCTATTTGCCTTTTCAATTCTGTTCAAGTCTAATTTATTTATATTTGGGGCTCTTTTAATTGATCCTTTAATCATTATATAATGTCCTTCCTTGTCTCATATGGTAGTTTTTGTTAAAGTCAATTTTATCAGTAACTAATATTTCCACTCCTGCTCTTTTATGATTGCCATTTGCTTAATATATCTTTTTCCAACCTTTGATTTTTAGTCTATTTTTGTCTTTGTCTCTAAGATGTGTCTTTTGTAGACAGCATATTCATGGGTTATGTTTTCTTATCCAGTCTGCAGCTCTCCATCTCTTGAGTGGTG
>NW_006935723.1:0-983 GCF_000298275.1 Orycteropus afer afer
ATCTGCAAAGTTCCTTTTACCATGTGTCTTACTTAGTTTCTTACTGCTACTATAACAGAAATACTACAAGTGGGTCGTTTTAAAGAACAGAAATTTATTTTCTCACAGTTCAGGAGACCAAGAGCCTGAATTTAGAGCAGGTTCTCTCTCTGTTGGCTCGGGGGGAGGGGTAGTGGGGGGAGATCCCTGTCTTTTTTAGCTTCTCTTTGGCATAGTGCCTAAGGCATTTGACTTCTAACCAGAAGTTCAAACCCACCAGCCACTCCTCAGAAGGAAAGTTGGGCAATCTACTTCCATAGTAATACCACCTCGGAAACCCAATGAGGGGTCACTATGAGTTAGATCAGACTGGATGGCAGTCAGTTTGGTTTTTTTTTGGTAGCTCTCCAAAAAACCACAGGGATCCAGGTGAGGAGAGGGAAATCAGGAACGCCCAAAGCAGCAAGGTGGGAAAACGGGAGAAAGGGGATAAAAAAAAGCTAGGAAGCTGGACAGAGGAGCAGTCAGACACAGGGATCCAGGTGAGGAGAGGAACTCAGGCACACCCAAAGCAGCAGGGCGGGAGAGTGGGAGAAAGGGGATTAAAAGGCCTAGGAATCTGGACAGAGGGGGAGTCAGCCACAGGGACCCAGGTAAGGGTGGTACGAGAGGTTTCCAACAGGGAGGCAAACTTGTCTGTCGGTTTGTCCTCCCATGGTGATGTGTTAATGTGAGTTTTGAGTCTGAGCCACTGGTGTTTCTAACTCATTGGGATGCACATGTGCACAGGTATCATCCCAGCTTACAGTCTAAGACACACTAGGAAGAAGGAAGGAGGCGGTCCACTTCTTAAATAATTGGCCAGGGAAAACCTTATGAATAACAAAGAAAAACTTTGATACATCACTACACAACTTTATGAATAGTCCAGTTAGGTTAGAAGGCTCTCAAAATAGGACTGGGAAAGAGCTGCATCATCTGAGTAAACCCAGCCTTATTCCTAT
>NW_006935723.1:2637-3161 GCF_000298275.1 Orycteropus afer afer
CATGAGACAAAATATATGTGAACTGCTGTATGGAAAGTGAACTTGCTCTGTAAACCCTCACCTAAATCACAATAAATAATAATAATAATAAAATGGATGACAGAAGACACTCTGAAACTTGTCCTTGAGTGGAAAGCAGCTAAAGCCAATGGAGGAAATGGCAAGATAAAAGAGCTGAACAGAGGATTTAAAAGAGCAGCTTGAGCAGACAAAACCAATTACTATAATGAAATGTGCAAAGACCTGGAGTTTGAAAACCAAAAGGAAAGAACATGCTCAACATTTCTCAAGCTCAAAGACTTGAAGAAAAAATTTAAGCCTCGAATTGTAATATTGAGAGATTCTATGGGCAAAATATTGAATGATCCCACAGATTGTGGAAATCATAGAACAATATCATTAATAGCGCACACAAGTAAGATCTTACTGAAGATAATTCAAAAACGGTTGCAGCAATATATTGACAGAGAACTTCCAGAGGTGCAAGGTGGATTCAGAAGAGGACATGGAACAAGGGATATCAT
>NW_006935724.1:0-414 GCF_000298275.1 Orycteropus afer afer
CTAATGCCGAGGATATTAATCTTTATGTGTTCCATTTCCTTTTTGACAACTTCCAATTTTCCTAGATTCATACTTCTACATTCCATGTTCCGATGTTTAATGGATGTCTGTGGCTGTTTCTCTTCAATTTGAGTGGTGCCACATCAGCAAATGAAGGTCTTGAAAGCTTTCTTTTTTCCATGAGTGAGGCTGTGTTTACTCAGATGTTTCAGCTCTTTCCCAGCCCTATTTTGAGAGCCTTTTAGCCTAAACGGACTATTAGTAAAGGTGTGTGGTAATGTATCAAACAGTTTTTCTTTGCTATTCATAAGGTTTTTCCCTGGCCAATTCTTGGAGAAGTGAACGGCCTCTTCCTTCTTCCTAGTCTGTCTCAGTCTACAATCTGGGCTGTTACCTGTGCACCAGGTGCATCTC
>NW_006935724.1:3079-3942 GCF_000298275.1 Orycteropus afer afer
ACATCTAAATAGAATTTTTTAAATAGTTCATATTAATCCTTAAATACACAAGTTTCCCCTGCTATCTAAAAATAAAGCATTCCTACCAAACCTTTCCTAAGCCAAAATGGCATAAAGTAAAGAAACAGTTACCATTAATTTATATGGGATTAAAAAAAATTATCGTGATTTGGGTGAACGTTTACAAAGCAAATTCATTTTCCATATGGCACTTCATACACATTTTGTTTCATGACATTGACTACAATTCTCCACAATGTAACAGCTCTCTTCCCACTCTTCCCACTTCCTCCCCATAGTTACCTCTTCCCTGTGTCCTTCCCTCCCATGCACTCCTACCTAGCCCCCCAACTATTTACCTGTGCAAACACTGCCCTTCTATTCTCCCACAATTGATCTTTTCAAGGAGTGTATCCACCTGATGTAAATGTTCACCCCATATGCTTTTCTGTTGTTTGGCTGGAAGCCACCAGAGTGAGTTCAATTCCAGACCTAGGTGCCATAGTCTCAAGATTCTCACCAGGCTCTATCAGACCAGCAAACCTGTTTTGTTGTTGTTGTTGTTGTTGTTGTTATGTTTTTTAAATGATTTTGAGTTTTATTCCACATTGTTCTCCCACTGTATCCAGGATCTCCTGCATTGATCCCCCTCTGAGTGGTTGACACTGGTAGCTGGGCACCATCTATTTCTTCTGGTCCTATGGTCATATAGGCTGAGGATCACATGGTCTACTAGTCCCTTGGACTAATTGTTTCCATCCATCTTTACTTTTCTTCCTTCTTCTTTGCTCTGGATGAGGAGAGACCCATTATTGCATCTAGATGTCTGCTTGCAAGCTTTTAAGACCCCAGGCACCACTTAC
>NW_006935725.1:0-520 GCF_000298275.1 Orycteropus afer afer
CAGTGATAGGATAATATCCATATGCCTACAAGGAAGACCCGATAATACGACTATTACTCAAATTTATGCACCAACCACCAAAGCCAAAGATGAGGAAATTGAAGACTTACATCAACTTCTGCAGTCTGAAATTGACTAAACATGCAATCAGGATGTGTTATCACTGGTGACTGGAATGCAAAAGTTGGAAACAAAGAAGAATCACTGGTAGTTGGAAAATCTGGCCTTTGTGACAGAAATAATGCTGGAACTCACACAGTAGAATTTTGCAAGACCAATGACTTGCTCATTGCAAACACCTTTATCAACAACACTAACGACGGCTCTACATGTGGACTTCACCAGATGGGACACACAGGAATCAGATTGACTGCATTTGTGGCAAGAGGCTCAATATCTTCAGCCAAAACCAGGCCAGGAGCTGATAGTGGAACAGACCATCAACTACTCATATGCAAGTTCAACTTGAAGTTAAAGACAATTAAAACAAGTCCAAGAGAGCCAAAATATGATCTTGAAT
>NW_006935725.1:3091-3893 GCF_000298275.1 Orycteropus afer afer
TTGCTTGGTTCTACAATCGATGCCAATGGAAGCAGCAGTCAGGACATTATACAACGTGTAGCACTGGTAAGCTCAACCATGAAGGAACTGTTTCAAGTGCTGAGGAGCAAGGATGTCTCCTTGGGGACTCAGGTGAGCCTGACACAAGCCATGATATTTCCAATCACCTCATATGCATTTGAGAGCTGGACAATGAATAAGGAAGACTGAAGAAGAGTTGATGCTTTTGAGTTGTAGTGCTGGTGAAGAATGCTGAAAGTACCATGGACTGTTAAAAGAACTAACAGATCCATCCTGGAGGAAATGCACTCGAAATGCTCCTTGGAAGCGAGAATGGCCAGACTTCGTCTCACCTATTTTGGTCATGTTGTCAGAAGGGATCATTCCCTGGAGAAAGATGTCATGCTTGGTAGGGTGGAGGGTCTACGAAAGAGGGGGAGGCCTTCAACAAGATGGATTGACACATTGGCTGCAATGATGGGCTCAAGTATAGCAGGGATTATGGAGCTGGCGCAGGATTAGGCAGTGTTTCATTCTGTTGTGCATGGGGTCGCTATGAGTTGGAAATGACTCAACGGCACCTAACAACAACAACATAAAGTGGGGAGCGTACCCAAGAACAAGTATAGGGTTGGCAGACAATGATCCTATAACTTTATGTGTATGATCTGAATTCCCAGGTGTATAGTGGAGCTGACAAGGGACAGGGTTGTAGTCACTGCTTGGTCACAGCCAGCTACCCAGAGGGACCAAGTAGTTGAACCTGTGGGCTTGGGACCATAGTCGCAGAGGACATCAAGCT
>NW_006935726.1:0-899 GCF_000298275.1 Orycteropus afer afer
CTAAGCAGAAGAGATAGTGTGTACAAAGTTCCTGAGTCGGGAGTGCACCTGGCATGTCAGAGAATAGTTCATCTGGTGTGAAGTTAACAATGGGGGAAAGAGCAGAAGATGAGATTGGACGGGTAAGGAGAGAAGTGTACTTTTCTGTATCAAAAATGTATATGTTGATTAAATATTTTTCAACTCTCCTTTATGTTATGAAATATTTAAAATAATCTTTTAGATTGTTATCATTACAATTATTAGTAAAGTACAACTTATCAAAACAAATTTTAATAATAATTAAGTATAAAGTAATATTGACTTTGAAATAGACATATTAATGATTTTTTTAAGAAAACAAAAAACAAACACCAGTTGCCATCAAGTGGATTCTGACTCACAGACACCCCATGTGGGTCCAAGCAGGACTGTGCTTCACAGAGTTGTCAATGTCTGATTCTGCAGAAATAGATTGTAAGGCCTTTCTTCCCATGTACCTCTGGGTAGACCTGAACCTCCAACCTCTTGGTTAGCAGTGGAGTGCGTTATTAGCTCTCCTATCTATGGATTAATTTACTTGTTGCTAGAATGAGGCAGAGTTCAGACTTAAGTGCTGTAAGAAAACTTTCAGCTTATTTGTTCAGGGAAACAGGACAATGGGAATAGGAGTTTTAGTAGGAGTGTTACTTGATTCGTTGAACTGCTTTCAAAGTACATGCCAAAAAAAAAATTTCTTACAGCATTCCCATAGATTAATAATAGCAATAGTAATAATAGTTCTCTTTTGTTAAAAACAGGTCAAAACTCACCTGGCTCGTTTCCTGGACATTAGAGAAGCACTCATGGTCTCTGTGTTCAGAGTTTTATATTTGATTATAAGTTTCACCTGGCATTCAAGGCCCCACATTCTGATTAGA
>NW_006935726.1:1874-2818 GCF_000298275.1 Orycteropus afer afer
TTTCGGGGGAGGGTTCAGCTTGAATGCCTCTGGTGTGACACCTACTGATTCCCAACCTCATCCCCACCTCCTCTAGTGAGGGGCACCGGGGAAGGATTACAGGGTAGGGAGGGAAGGAGACTGGGTTAGGGTTGGACATGGGAAACGGGGAATGAAACTAAATGTACGTGTTACGTTGAATGTAAAACAAGCTCTTAAAATAATAAAAAAAAAATAATAAAAGAAAAAGAAAAGTAGAACTAACACAAATCTATAAAATAGGGTTCTAGTCAGAATGTGGGGCCTTGAATGCCAGGTGAAACTTATAATCAAATATAACACCCTGACACCTGGATGCCACAGGATCCAATTATGTATCTGTTCATTTGGGACATGACTGCCCGAGACACAGGAAATCATTTCTGTTTATTGCCTTAATGGTGCATTGAATTTGAACCACAGTCAGATATAATACACTTCGTTTCTGTAATTAATATTGCTTTGACTTCTTGTTCCAAATCTTCTTTTAAGTCTTGATCCATTTCAATAAATAAAGCTTCGATGCTTGGAAAAAAAAAAAAAAGCCAGTTGCTGTCGGGTCAGCTCCGACTGAACAGTGGCCCCCAGTGTGTCAGAGTAGAACTGTGCATCACTGGGCCTTCAGGGCTGATTTCTCAGAAGGAGATCACCGGCCTTTCTTCTGAGGGGCCTCTGGGTGGACTAAACCTTCAGCTTTTGCTTAGCAGCTGAGCAGGTTAACTGTTTGTGCCACCCGAGGACTCCAGTCACTTTCAGCAGGGACCCCCCTGAAAATGGAAAACGCCACACTTGGCTGGGTTTGAGGTTCAAGTGTGCAGCCCAGGTTAAGAGTGATCTGGAGTCAGGCCAACCATGCCAGAATCTTAGCTCCGCTCTTCATGCATTGGGTGACCTCAGTCAACTCACCTCTCTGAGGCGCGGTTTCC
>NW_006935727.1:0-1132 GCF_000298275.1 Orycteropus afer afer
ACATGGAACATTTTCTTTGATAGACCATATGTTAAGCCATAAAGCAAGCATTAATAAATTTTAAAAAAATTGAAATACTGCAAAACAATTTCTCAGATCATAATGATATCAAATTAGAAATCAACAATAGGAAGATCAACAGGGAAAGGGTAAACACATGGATACTGAACAACACCCTTCTTGAGAAAGACTGGGTAACAGAAAAAAATTAAAATTGAAATTCAAAAATTCCTTGAATCCAATGAGAATGAAAATACAACATATAAAATTTTTGGGACAGGGCAAAAGCACTGATCAGAGACCAACTTACAACAATATCAGTACATATCAAAAAAGAAGAAAGAGCCAAAATAAACACTTTAAACAAACATCTCCAACAATTAGAGAAAGAACCACAAGAAAAGCCTACTCACCAGAAGGAAGGAAATAATCAGGATTCAAGCAGAAATCAATGAAACAGAAAACAGATGGACTATAGAAAAAATCAACAAGACCAGAAGTTGGTTTTTTGAAAAGATCAATAAAATTGACAAACCATGGGCATATTTAACTAAGGAAAAAAGGGAGAGAATACAATTAATATGGATAAGAAATGAAATGGTTGACATCATAACAAACCAACTGAAATAAAAAGGATAATATCAGGATACTATGAAGAACTGTACTCCAACAAATTTGAAAATCTGGAAAAAATGGACAAATTTCTAGAAACACAGCACTGACCTAAACTAACACAGATTGATGTGGAAAAGTTGAACAGGCCCATCACAAAAGAAGAAATTGAACAGGTCATTCAAAAATTACCAACTAAAAAACTTCTGGCCCAGATGGTTTTACTGGAGAATTCCACAAAACATTCAGAGAAGAACTGATACCAATCCTACTCAAACTATTCCAAAACATAGAAAAGGATGGAATTCTCCTTAACTCATTTTATGAAGCAAGCATAACCTTGATACTAAAACCAGGTAAAGACATCACTCTAAAGGAAAACGAGAGACCAATATCCCTCATGAATATAGATGCAAAAATCTTCAACAAAATCCTAGCCAATAGACTGCAACAACATATCAAGATAATCATTCATCATGACCAAGTGGGGTTCATATCAGGTATTCAGGGATGGTTCAAT
>NW_006935727.1:2734-3443 GCF_000298275.1 Orycteropus afer afer
TGAAGAAGAAAAACAAAGTAGGAGGTCTCACATTGCGGGATCTCAAAACCTACTATACAGCCACAGTAGTCAAAACTGCCTGGTATTGGTTTTATGACAGATACATAGACTAATGGAATAGAATTGAGAACCCAGAAATAGATCCATCAATCGGAAATCAGCTGATCTTTGACAAAGTCCCCAAATCCATTAAATGGGGAAGAGAATGTGTGTTTAATAAACGCTGTTGGCAAAAGTGGAGATCTATTTTTAGAAAAATGAAACAAGATCTGTACCTCACACCACACACAAAAGCAAACTCAAGATGGATCAAAGACTTAAATGTGAAACCTAAAACTATACAGTTCCTCAAGAAAAATCTAGGGGCATATTTAAGGGCCCTAATATATGGCATAAATAGACTATCAAGCATAACTGAAAATGCACAAACAGCAGAAGAGAAATCAGATAATTGGGACCTTCTAAAAATTAAATTTCTATGTGCTTCCAAGACTTCTAAAAAAGAGTCAAAAGAGAACCTACAGATTGGGAAAAAATATTTGGTAATAGTATATCTGATGGGGGACTTATCTCTAGAATTTATAGAAAACTCCAACACCTCGATAACAAAAAGAAAAACAATCCAATTAAAAAGTGGGCAGAAGACATGAATAGACACTTCACCAAGGAGGATATTCAAGCGGCCAACAAACATATGAAGAAATGCTCA
>NW_006935728.1:0-643 GCF_000298275.1 Orycteropus afer afer
ATCTTTTCCAAAAATCACCTTCTGGTTTTGTTGATTTTTTCTATTGCACTTCTATTTTCTGTTTCATTGATTTCTTCTTGAATCTTTATTATTTCCTTTCTTTTGGTAACTGAGGGCTTTTCTTGCTATTCTTTTTCTAATTGTTGGAGATGTTGGTTAAAGTGCTGATTTTGGCTCTTTCTTCATTTTTGATGTGTGCATTGATTGCTATAAATTGGCCTCTGATCACTGCTTTTGCTGTGTCACAAAGATTTTGGTGTGTTGTGTTTTCATTCTCGTTTGATTCAAGGGATTTTTGAATATCTATTTTTATTTCTTCTCTTACCCAGTCTTTCTCAAGGAGAGTATTATTCAGTTTCCATGTGTTTACTCTTTCTCTGTTTATCTTCCTTTGGTTCATTTCTAATTTGATAGCATTATGATCTGAGAAGATACTTTGCAATATTTAAACTTTTTAAAATTTATTAAAGCTTGCTTTATGGCCTAACATATGGTCTATGATGGAAAATGTTCCATGTGCACTGGAGAAGAGTGTATATTGTGCTGGCGTTGGGTGAAGTGCTCTGTAGATGTCTATAAGGCCAAGTTGGTGGATTGTATTGTTTAGCTCTTCTGCATCTTTGGTGAGTTTCTTTCCAGTTGT
>NW_006935728.1:1598-2974 GCF_000298275.1 Orycteropus afer afer
CTACACAGCCTTTTCCCTCTTTTTGTTTGTAGTTGTCCTCACTTGCCAATTTATGTCTCTGGTTCCCTGTTTACAATCTTGTGAGCTCATTCTACTTTGGATATGTCCATAGCTATGGTTTCTGGATTATGTAATCTTGTGTAATAATGGTCGGTTGTTATTTGCTATTTTTCATTCTCTGTTGAAAGGACTCCCTTTTGTATCTCTTGTAAGGTTGGTCTGGTTTTAGCAAATTCCATTAGTTTCTACTTATCTGGAAATCTCCTCATTTCACCTTCATATTTGAGGGACAATTTTGCTGGGTATATAATTCTTGGTTAAAAATTTTTCTCTTTCAGGGTTTTATGTATACCATCTCATTGCCTTCTCGCTTGCACAGTCTCTGCTGAGAAATCAGAGCTTATTCTTACTGGCTGTACTTTGTAGGTGACTTTTTGTTTGTCCCATGCTTCTTTCAGGATTCTGTCTTTGTCTTTGGTTTTGATGAGTTTGATGATGATGTGTTGGTAATTTTCTTTTGGTGTCTATTCTGTTTGACTTCCTAAATGTATATATTCTCCTCTTTTATCATATCTGGGAAGTTCTCCTCCAACAGATCTTGGACAATTTTCTCAGTGGTTTTATTTTTCTCTTCCTGTTCTGGAATTCCAATGACCTGTATGTTTTTCCTTTTGATGGTATCCCCCATGAACCTCAGGTTTTCTTCATTTTGTTTTGATTTGTTTTTCCTGATTAGTCTCTTTCCAAATAAGTATTCAGGTATTTGTCTTCAATCTCATTAATTCTGTCTTCCATTTCATCAATTCTACTCCCTTGCTCTTGCAATGTGTTATCTATTTCTGACAATTTAGTATTAATCTTCTGGACTTCTGTCTGTAGATTTAGAATCATTTCTAATTTTACATTTATTTTGTCATTTTGTTCTTGTATTTTCTTCCAAAATTCTTCTAAGGTTTTTTCTGTGTTTTCTTTGCTCTGTCTCTTAATCCTTTGAACATACCTAAAGATAATTCTTTTGAATTCCTTATCAGAGAGTTCCAATGCTGTTTCTTCCTCAGGGACCTGTTCTGGGTCTGTATCCTTTTCACTTGTTTCTACCACTTTATCTTGCTTCTTTGTGTGAACTGTGATGGTCTGTTGTCTCTGAGACATTGTGGTGTTGTATTTAGATCTCTGTTAACTATTTCTGAAGAGTAGCAAAGGGTGATTCAGGCTCTTCTTGGTGTTTTTTTATTGTTGGCCCATTGGTGGAGAAGGAGGTGGTGGCTCTTGCTTAGTAAGTGATGTTGCAGGAGGTGTGGGTGTAGTTGTATCTTATGGGGACTGTTGCTGTCTCCCACTCAGTTAGACAAAAATTACAATTGAATAACCATCAA
>NW_006935729.1:0-692 GCF_000298275.1 Orycteropus afer afer
GTTTGAACCGCCAGCCTTCTGGTTAGCAGTCAAGTGCTTTAGCCACTATGCTACCAGAGCTCCTGCCTCGGAAACCCAAGGAGAGGTTGCTGTGAGTTGGATCTGACTCGAAGGCAGTGAGTGAGTACACACAGATTACCTGGGACAACTGGACACTCCTACACACACACACACACACACACACACAACAAGCTTGGATCCGTTCTCATATCAAATAAAAAGTTTTTTTCCAAATGGATCATAGACCTGTATGTAAAACCCAAAACTATAAAACTTCTAGAAGAAAACACAGTACAAGAAAGTCTTTGTGACCTGAGCTTAGGCAATTATTTCCTCAATATAATGCTGACATCGTGATCATGAAAGGAAAAAAAAAATGAAAAATTTGGACATTTTGAAAATTAAAGGGAGCTCTGGTGGTGAAGTGCGTAAGGCATGTGACAGGTAAGCAGAAGGCTGGCAGTTCAAACCCAGCAGCCACTCCTCAGAAGGAAGGTTGGGCCCTCTGCTTCCCTAGTGACAGTGCCTGAGAATCCCAGGGAAGGGTGTCGCTATGAGTCGGATCTGACTTGACAGCAGTGAGTTTTGTTTTTTTTTTTTTTTTTTTTGAAAATCAGAAGTTTCTACTCTTAGAAAGAAACTGCTATAATGAAAAGACAAATCAAGGATGGGGTAAAGTTTGAAAATAACCT
>NW_006935729.1:2082-2581 GCF_000298275.1 Orycteropus afer afer
TCTTTCTTCCTTATTCACTGTCTAGTTTTCACATGTATGAGGTGACTGAAAATACCATGGCTTGGGTTAGATGCACCTTAGACTTCAAAGTGACATCTTTGCTTCTTAATGCTTTAAAAAGAAGTCTTTTACAAAAGATTTTCCCAGTGCAGTACATCATTTGATTTCTTGACTGCTGCTTCCATGGGTGTTGATTGTAGAGCCAAGCAAAATGAAATTGCTGACAACTTCAATCTTTCTTCCATTTATCGTGATGCTGCTTATTGGTCTAGTTCTGAAGATTTTCGTTTTCTTTACATTGAGGTGTAATCCATACTGCAGACTGTATTCTTCAACCTTCATCAGTAGGTGCCTTAAGTCATCCTCACTTTCAGCAAGCAAGGTTGTATCGTCTGCATATCTCAGGTCGTTAATGATTCTTCCTCCAATCCTGATACCACGTTTTCCTTCATATGGTCCGGCTTCTCGGATTATTTGCTCAGCAAACAGATTGAATAAG
>NW_006935730.1:0-643 GCF_000298275.1 Orycteropus afer afer
TTTACATTTAAGTCTTTGATCCAGCTTGAGTTTGTTTTTGTGTATGGGGTGAGGTATGGGTCTTGTTTCATTTTTCTACAGGTGGATATCCAATTCTTCCAGCACCATTTGTTAAAGAAGCTATCTCTTCCCCATTTAATGGGCCTTTGTCAAAGATCAGTTGTCCATAGATGGATAGGTCTATGTCTGAGCTTTCGATTCTGTTCCATTTTTCTATCTGTCTATCATTGTACCAATACCATGCTGTTTTGACTACTGTGGCTATATAGTAGTTCTTAAGATCTGGGAGTGTGAGACCTCCCACATGAAAATATCAATCTATGATATTTTCAATCACCTCATATGCATATGAAAGCTGGACAATGAATAAGGAAGGCCAAAGAAGAGTCGATGCTTTTGTGTTGTGGTGTTAGTGAAGAATACTGAAAGTACTATTGACTGCCAGAAGAACGAACAAATCTGTCCTGGAGAAGTGCAGCCAGAATTCTCCTTTGAATCAAGAATGGCTAGACTTCATCTCACCTATTTTGGTCATGTTGTCCAAAGGGACCACTCCCTGGAGAAGGATATTCTGTTCTGGTTCCCTAATGCTGCTCTGACAGAAATTATACACACACACACACACACACACACATTCATATAT
>NW_006935730.1:1708-2845 GCF_000298275.1 Orycteropus afer afer
AATTTGTTTGTTCTTTTGGCAGATATAGTCAATATTCTTCACTAACACTATAATTCAAATGCATCAATTCTCCTTTGATTTCCTAGTTAACTGACTAGCTTTCATATACACAGGAGGTGATTGAAAACACCATAACTTGGGTCAGGCATACCTTAGTCCTCAAAGTGACTTTTTTTTTTTTTTTTAACCACTTTAAAGAGACCTTTTGTAGTAGATTTTCCCAATGCAACACATCGTTTGATTCCTTGACTGCTGCTTCCATGGGCATTGATTATGCATCCAAGTAAAACAAAAATCCTTCACAACTTCAATATTTCCTCCATTTGTTGTAATGTTGCTTTTTGGTCCAGTTGTGAGGATTTTTTGTTTTCTTACTGTACACCATATTAATAAAAGCACAAAAATCAAGGGGCTCCAGTAAGATGGCAGAATAGACAGACTGCACAGACCCTCTTCAACAAAGAAAAAGGGGAACCAATTAACACAGAAACAGAAGATAATCCTGGAGCCCTGAGCTTTGAAGAGAAGGATACAGGAGTGGACTAAACTCCAACTAGTAGAAGAACCTGCATAAAAACAGTGAAAAAGGAGACATACAGAGCTGCAGTCTGTCAGCGATCCTGATGGCATGGACAGCTTGGATATTGCTGAGTGGTGTTAGGACCTAAGAATTAACCTAAAAATTGGCCCTTCTAGCCAGACACTGCATGGAAGACTGCACTGGTGGCTGGTGAATAAAAAAGGAAGCAGTGAAGAGGAAGGTGGACTGAGCTGTGGACTTTTGCCTGTCTAGTGGGTGCAGCCATTTTGAAAGTTTACAAGCGGTTGGACCATTTTGGACATTTAAAGCAACAGTGTTCTCCTGGATCCCAGGGGCCTAAGAATAGGATCCACTTTCCAAGAACCACAAGGACATTCAGGACACAAACAACTGGAAAGGTAAGATATTCATTAAACTCCAACATCCATTCCTGATAAAAAAAACTCTCAGCAAAATAGGAATAGAAGGGACATTCCTCAACATGATAAAGGGCATGTATGCAAAACCAACAGCCAACATTATTCTCAATGGAGAGAGACTGAAACCATTCCTCTTGAGAACAGGAACCAGACAAGGATGCCCGCTATCACCACTTC
>NW_006935731.1:0-583 GCF_000298275.1 Orycteropus afer afer
TAGTGATACTGCCTCGGAAACCCAAGGAGGGGTCGCTATGAGTCAGGTTTGACTCGACGGCACATAACAACAACAACAACAATTTTATATGGAAAGGAAAGAGAACTTGAATAAGCAAAGCACTATTGAAGAAGAACAAAGTAGGAGATCTTACACTCCCAGATCTTAAAACCTACTATACAGCCACAGTATTCAAAACTGCCTGGTATTAGTACAATGACAGATAGACCAGTGGAATAGAATTGAGAACTCAGAAATAGATCCATCAACCTATGGTCAGCTGATTTTTGACCAAGGGCTGAAGTCTTCCAAAGGGAAGAGATTTCCCGTTTAACCAATGGTGCTGGCAAAACTGGATATCCATTTGCAGAAAAATGAAATGAGATCCTTACCTCATACCGTACACAAAACTAACTCTAGATGGATCAAAGACTGAAATGTGAAACCCACAGCTATAAAGTTGCTCAAGAAAAACTTAGGGGCAAATTTAGGGATCCTTACATGGGAGCTCTGGTAGCATAGTGGCTAAAGCACTTGACTGCTAACCAGAAGGCTGGCGGTTCAAACCCACAAGCCACTCCTC
>NW_006935731.1:2898-3582 GCF_000298275.1 Orycteropus afer afer
GTTTGCTGATGATGTTTCTACAAGCACATTTGTATGTTCTTTAAGAATATCCAGATATATAGTAGAGCTGACAAGGGACAAGGTTGTGGTGACTTCTTAGCCATAACCAGCTACCTGGAGGGAGAAAACAGTTGGACCTGTGGGCTTGGGACCATGGTCCCAGGGGACATCAAGTTCAATTGGCATAACATACTACCACAAAAGCATTGTTCTACATCCTGCTTTGGTGAGTAGCGACTGGGATCTTAAAAGTTTGCAAGAGGCCCTCTAGATGCTCCTTGTTCAGAGCAAAGAAGAATGAAGAAAACCAAACATGCATGGAAACAGTTAGTCCAAGGGACTGGTAGACCATGCGATCCTCAGCCTATATGACCCTGAGACCAGAAGAACTAGACGATGCCTGGCTACTACAGTCAACCACTCAGAGAGGAATCTGTGTAGGAGATCCTGGATAGAGTGGGAGAACAGTGTGGAACAAAACTCAAGAACATAAAAAAATAATAATAAAATAAAAAGACCAGTTTTGCTGGTCTGATAGAGCTTGATAAAACCCCTAGACTATGGCCCCTAGCTGTCCTTCAAGTCTGGAATTGAACCCACTCCTGTGACTTCCAGCCAAATAAAAGACAAGCATGTGGGCTGAATATTTCCATTAGGTAGATGCACTCCTTGGAGAGATAAGCT
>NW_006935732.1:0-674 GCF_000298275.1 Orycteropus afer afer
TCTAATAGCTAATGATAGTGAGCATTTCTTCATATGTTTGTTGGCTGCTTGAATATCCACCTTGGTGAAGTGTCTATTCATGTCTTCTGCCCATTTTTAATTGGATTGTTTGTCTTTTTGTTATTGAGATGTTGGAGTTTTCTATAAATTCTAGAGATAATTTCCTTGTCAGATATGTCATTACCAAATATTATTTCCCAATCTGTAGTTTCTCTTTTGACTCTTTTGGAGACGTCTTTGGAAGCACATAAAAATTTAATTTTTAGAAGGTCCTAATCATCTGGTTTCTTTTCTACTGTTTGTGCATTTTGAGTTATGCTTGATAATCTATTTATGCCACATATTAGAGCCCCTAAATTTGCCCCTCAATTTTCCTTGAGGAACTGTATAGTGTTAGGTTTCACATTTAAGTCTTTGATCCATCTGGAGTTCATTTTTGGTATGGTGTGAGGTACAGATCTTGTTTCATTTTTTTTGCAAATGGATCTCCAGTTTTGAAAGCACCATTTGTTAAACAAACATTCTCTTCCCCATTTAATGGATTTTGGGCGTATGTCAAAATCAGCTGACAATAGTTTGATGGATTTATTTCTGGGTTCTCAATTCTATTCCATTGGTCTATGTATCTGTCATTAAACAAATACCAGGAAGTTTTGACTACTGTGGCTGTATAG
>NW_006935732.1:2189-2833 GCF_000298275.1 Orycteropus afer afer
TGGTGTGTTTCTAGAAATTTGTCCATTTCTTCCAGATTTTCAAATTTGTTGGAGTATAGTTCTTCATAGTATCCTGATATTATCCTTTATATTTCATTTGGTTCCTTTATGATATCACCCATTTCCTTTATTATTCATTTTATTTGTATTCTCTCCCTCTTTTCCTTTGTTAAATTTGCCAGTGGTTTGTCAATTTTATTAATGTTTTCAGAAAACCAACTTCTGGTCTTGTTGATGTTTTCTATATCCCTTCTATTTTCTGTTTCATTGATTTCTGCTCGAATCTTGATTATTTCCTTTCTTCTGGTGACTGTAGGCTTTTTTTTTGCTTTTCTTTGTGTAATTGTTGAAGATGTTGGTTTAAAGTGTTGATTTTGGCTCTTTCTTCTTTTTTGATGTGTTCATTTATTGCGATAAATTGGCCTCTGATCACTGCTTTTGCTGTGTGTCAAAGATTTTGTTATGTTGTGTTTTCATTCTCGTTTGATTCAAGGAATTTTCTAATTTCAATTTTGATTTCTTCTTTTACCCAGTCTTTCTCAAGCAGGGTGTTGCTCAGTTTCCATGGTTTACTCTTTTCTTGTTGATCTTTCTATTGTTGATTTCTAATTTGATAGCATTATGATCTGAGAAGATGCTTTGCA
>NW_006935733.1:0-698 GCF_000298275.1 Orycteropus afer afer
AGGATCTCCTACATAGATCCCCTAGCAAGTGTATGACAGTGGTTGCCAGGCACCATCTAGTTCTTCTGGTATCTTAGTCATATAGGCTGCAGATCAGATGGTGTACCAGTTGATAGGACTAATTGTTTCCATGAATTTTGTTTTTATTCTTTCTTCTTTACTCTGGACGAGAAGAGACCCATCATTGCATCTTAGGCAGCTTGCTAACTTTTAAGATCCCAGTTGCTACTCACCAAAGTAGGAGGTGGAGCAATGTTTTGTATAGTATGTTATGCCAATTGAGTTTGATGTCCTCTGTGACTATGGTCCCAAGCCCACAGGTTCAACTACTTGGTCCCTCTGGGTAGGTGGCTGTGACCAAGTGGTGACCACAACCTTGCCCCTTGTCAGCTCTACTATACACCTTGGAATTCTGATCATTCACATAAACTTACAAGACCATTGTCTGCCAACCCTATATATGTTCTTGGATACACGCCCCATTTCATAGACATACCTAAACATTTAGCATGTCCACCCATCTATCCATCCATATACCCATGTTTGCATTCACTGACAATGCAGTACTCTATGTGCAAAAGAGTTCATATTTGTTGTCTGTATCTCCCATGTACCTCTCTCTGTCTTTCTCATCCTCACTGCTGCCATATTGGTCACTCACATTTGGTACATTGCCCTTCTCTTCACCCAAATCAATA
>NW_006935733.1:2753-3194 GCF_000298275.1 Orycteropus afer afer
AGGTCTTTTGTGTCCCTGGTAAGATTTATTCCCAAGTATTTTATTTTTTTTGGTAGCTATTGAAATGAGTATTGATTTCCTTATTTCTTTTTTCAGCAATCTCTTTGCTGGTGTAGAGGTATCCAACTGATATTTGGATGTTGATTTTATATCCTGCCACGATGCTAAAACTCTCAATTAGTTCCAGTAGATTTTTGCTTGAGTCTCTTGGGTTTTCTAGGTATAGGATCATATCATCGCAAATAGAGATAGTTTGACTTCTTCCTTACCAATTTGGATGCCTTTGATTTCTCTTTCTTTTCTTACGGCCCTGGCTAGGACTTCCAGTACAATGTTGAATAGAAGTGGTGATAGTGGGCATTTTTGTCTGGTTCCAGTTCTCAAGACGAATGGTTTCAGTATCTCTCCATTGAGAATAATGTTGGCTGTTGGTTTTGCATA
>NW_006935734.1:0-612 GCF_000298275.1 Orycteropus afer afer
CACTGTCATCCACTTGGAAGGGATGTAGGAGATCCTGGATAGAGAGGGAGAACAATGTGGAACAAAACTCAAAATCATTTGGAGGCAGAAAAAAAAAAAAAAAAGAAGGTGAGGACCAGTTTTGCTGGTCCAATAGAGCCTGGTGGAACCACTGAGACTATGGCCCCGAGCTGCCCTTCAGGTCTGGTATTGAACCCACACCTGTGGTTTCCAGCCAAACAAAATACAGGCATATGAGTTGAATATTTACCTGAGGTAGATACACTCCTTGAAGAGAACACTTACTGAGAAAGAAGGGCTGCCTATGCACAGGGAAACAGCTTAGGGGGCAGGAGTCCATGTAGACATGGACACTGAGAAGAGGTAACTATGGGGAGGAAGTGAGAGAGGAGCTGTTGCATTGTGGTAAACTGTGGTCAATGTCATGAGACAAAGTATATGTGAACTCCTGTATGGAAAATGAATTTGCTCTGTAAATTTTCACCCAAATCACAATAATAAAGGAAAAAAGAAAGAAAGAAAGAAAAAAAAGATCAGCTGACCATAGGTCGATGGATCTATTTCTGGGTTCTCAATTCTATTCCATTGGTCTATGTATCTGTCATTAAACCA
>NW_006935734.1:2732-3417 GCF_000298275.1 Orycteropus afer afer
TGTCCTTCTATTTTCTGTTTCATTGATTTCTGCTCGAATCTTGATTATTTCCTTTCTTCTGGTGATTGTGGGCTTTTCTTGCTGTTCTTTTTCTAGTTGTTGGAGATGTTGGTTTAAAGAGTTGATTTTGGCTCTTTCTTCTTTTTTTGATGTGTGCATGTATTGCTATAAATTGGCCTCTGATCACTGCTTTTGCTGTGTCCCAAAAATTTTGGTATGTTGTGAAACACTTTTCTTAAGTAGATTGCAGCAATTCACAGGGCTTAATATTGCATATTTTATGGAAAGTGAAATCAACATGTATATTGAATCTATATACATTTATTTTTGTATCTCCAAGTTTTGCTTGATTTTACAATAAACTTTTTGTATCAATATAAAGGATTACTGTAGGATTTTAAAATTGGGTTTGATGCCTAAGGCATTTGAGTGCTAACCAAAAGGCTGGCAGTTTAAGCTCACCAGCAACTCCTCAGGAGTAAGATTGGGCTATCTACTTCAGTAGTGATATCACCTCAGAAATCCAAGGAGGGGTTGCTATGAGTCTGATCTGACTGGGTGGCAGTGAGTTTTTAAGAGCACAGGAGAGCTTGTTTTCTTTATGTTGAGAGGTAATCCATACTGCAGACTGTATTCTTCAACCTTCATCAGTAGGTGCCTTAAGTCATCCTCACTTTCAGCAAGC
>NW_006935735.1:0-564 GCF_000298275.1 Orycteropus afer afer
CTTTTAGCAGTCCACGGTACTTTCAGCATTCTTCGCCAGCATCACAACTCAAAAGCATCAACTCTTCTTCGGTCTTCCTTATTCATTGTCCAGCTATTCCATATATTAGGGCCCATAAATTTGTCCCTAATTTTTCCTTGAGGAACTGTATAGTTTTAGGCTTAACATTTAAATCTTTGATCCATCTGGAGTTCGTTTATCTGTATGGTGTGAGGTCCAGATCTTGTTTCATTTTTCTGCAAATGGATATCCAATTTTGCCAGTACCATTTATTAAATAGACATTCTCTTCCCTATTTAATGGATTTAGGCCCTTTGTCAAAAATCAGCTGACAATATGTCAATGGATCTATTTCTGGATTCTCAGTTCTATCTGATTGGTCTACGGGTCTGTCATTGTACCAATAAATACTAGGCACTTCTGACTACTGTAGCTGTATAGTAGGTTTTAAGATCTGGGAGTGTAGGACCTCCTACTTTGTTTTGTTCTTCTTCAGTAATGCTTTGCTTATCCAAGGTCTCTTTCCTTTCCATATAAAGTTAGTGATTGGTTTTTCCATATCCT
>NW_006935735.1:2704-4344 GCF_000298275.1 Orycteropus afer afer
CCCTTTATTATGTTGAGGAATGCCCCTTCTATTCCTATTTTGCTGAGAGTTTTGATCAAGAATGGGTGTTGGATTTTATCAAATGCCTTTTCTGCATCAATTGTTGACCATGTGATTCTTTTTCTTTGTTTTATTTATGTGGTGGATGATGTTGATTGTTTTTCTAATATTGAACCAATCTTGTGTACTTGATATGAACCGTACTTGGTCATAATGAATGATTTTTTTTATATGTTGTTGGAGTCTATTGTCTAGGATTTTGTTGAAGATTTTTGCATCTTTTATTCATGAGGGAAATCAGTCTGTAGTTTTCCTTTTGAGTGATGTCTTTGCCTGGTTTTAGTGTCAAGGTTATGCTTGCTTCATAAAATGAATTTTGGAGGATCCCATCCTTTTCTATGTTGTGGAATAGTTTGAGTAGGATTGCTGTCAATTCTTCTCTGAATGTTTGGTAGAATTCTTTGGTGAAACCGTCTGGGCCAGGACTTTTTTTTGTCAGTAATTTTTTTATGATCTGTTCAATTTCTTCTTTTGTTATGGATCTGTTCAACTTTTCGACCTCAGTCTGTGTTAGTTTAGGTGAGTGGTATGTTTCTTGAAATCTGTCCATTTCTTCCAGATTGTCAAATTTGTTGGAGTACAGCTCTTCATAATATCCTGATATCATCCTTTTTTTTCAGTTGGTTCAGTTGTAATGTTGCCCATTTCGTTTCTTATTCATGTTATTTGTATTCTCTTCCTCTTTTCCTTTGTTAAATTTGCCAGTGGTTTGTCAGTTTTATTAATCTTTTCAAAAACCATCTTTTAGTCTTGTAGATTTTTTTCTAATGTCTGTTTGCTGTTTCATTTATTTCTGCTCAAATCTTTATTATTTATTTTCTACTGGTGACTGTAGGCTTCTCTTGCTGTTCATTTTCTAATTGTTGGAAATGTTGGTTTAAAGTGTTGATTTTGGCTCTTTCTTCTTTTTTGATGTGTGCTTTCATTGCTACAAATTGGCCTCTGATCACTGCTTTTGCTGTGTCCCAGAGATTTTAGTATGTTGTGTTTTCATTCTCATTTGATTCAAGGTATTTTTTTATTTCATTTTTTAAAATTTTTTCTCTTACCCAGTTGTTCTCAAGGAGGGTGTTGTTCAGTTTCCATGTGTTTGCTTTTTTTCTGTTGATCTTCCTATTGTTGATTTCTAATTTGATAGCATTGTGATCTGAGAATATGCTTTGCAGTATTTCAATGTTTTTAAATTTATTAAGGCTTGCTTTATGGCCTAACATATGATCTATCCTGGAGAATATTCCATGTGCACTGGAAAAGAATGTATATGGTACTGTTGTTGGGTGAAATGCTCTGTAGATGTCTATGAAGTCAAGTTGGTATATTGTATTGTTTAGCTCTTCTGTGTTTTTGTTGAGTTTCTTTCTAGTTGCTCTATCTTTCATTGAAAGTGGTGTATTAAAGTCTACTACTGTGGCATTTGACTGTTAACCAGAAAAATAGAAGTTCGAATCCACCAGCCACTCCTCAGAAGGAAGACTAAGAAATCTACTTCCGTAGAGATAGTGTTTTGGAAACCCAGGGAGGGGTCACTATGAGTCGAGACTGACTTGACCGCAGTGAATGAGTTCTTTTTTTTTTTTTTT
>NW_006935736.1:0-711 GCF_000298275.1 Orycteropus afer afer
TCACAGTTCACACAAAAAAGCAGGATAAAGTGGTAGAAACAAAAGAGCATGATACAGACCCAGAACACATCCCTAAGGAAGCAGCAGCATTGGAACACTCTGATAAGGAATTCAAAAGAATTATATTTAGGTATCTTCAAAACATTGAGAGACAGACCAAAGAAGACACAGAAAAAACCCTAGGAGAATTTTGGAAGAAAATAAAAGAAAGAAATGAAAAACTAAATGTAAAATTAGAAATGATTCTAAATCTACAGATAGAAATCCAGAAGATTAATACTAAGTTGTCAGAAATAGATAATGCATTAGAAGGGACAAGGAATAGAATTGTTGCAATGGAAGACAGAATTAATGAGATTGAAGACAAATACCTGAATACTTCTTTGGAAAGGGATCAATAAGAAAAAAATTAAAAAAAAAAAAATGAAGAAAGGTTAAGGTTCATGTGGGATACCATCAAAAGGAATAACTTACATGCCATTAGAATTGCAGAACAGGAAGAGAAAAATAAAACTACTGAGAAAATAGTCCAAGATTTGTTGGAGGAGAACTTCCCTGATATGATGAAAGATGAGAATATATCCATTCAGGAAGTCCAACGAACTCCAAATAGGACAGACCCCACAAGAAAATCATCAAGACACATCATCATCAAACTCATCAAAACCAAAGACAAAGACAGAATCCTGAAAGCAGCATGGGAAAAACAAA
>NW_006935736.1:1905-2932 GCF_000298275.1 Orycteropus afer afer
TATGGACCCAATGAAAGAGCCCCAAAATACATAAATCTGACTTTAAAAGAGTTGAAATGCCAAATAGATGACTCTACAGTCATAGTGGGAGACTTTAATACACCACTTTCTTTGAAAGATCAAACAACTGGAAGGAAATTCAACAAGGATATAGAAGAGCTAAACAATACAATCTACTAACTTGGCCTTATAGACATCTATAAAGCACTTCATCCAACAGCAGCACAATATACATCCTTTTCCAATGCACATGGAACATTTTCCATGATAGACCATATCTTAGGCCATATGCAAGCATTAATAAATTTTCAAACATTGAAATACTGCAATGCATCTTCTCAGATCATAGTGTTATCAAATTAGAAATCAACAATAGGAAGATCAACAGAAAAAGAGTAAACACATTGAAACTGAACAACATACTCCTTGAGAAAGACTGGACAAGAGAAGAAATCAAAATTGAAATTCAAAAATTCCTTGAATCAAAAAAGAACAAAAACACAACATACCAAAATTTTTGGGACACAGCAAAAGCAGTGATCAGAGGCCAATTTATAGCAATCAATGCACACATCAAAAAAGAAAAAGAGCCAAAATCAACACTTTAAACTAACATATCCAAAAACTAGAAGAAGAACAGCAAGAAAAGCCTACAGTCACCAGAAGAAAGAAAATAATCAAGTTCAAGCAGCAATCAGTGAAACAGAAAATAGAATGGTTATAGAAAAAATCAACAAGACCAGAAGTTGGTTTTTTGAAAAGATCAATAAAATTGACAAACCACTGTAAAATTTAACAATGGAAAAGAGGGAGAGGATACAAATAACAAGAACAAGAAATGAAATGGGCGACATCACAACAGAACCAACTGAAATAAAAAGGATAATATCAGGATACTATGAAGAACTGTACTCCAACAGATTTGAAAATCTGGAAGAAATGGACAAATTTCTAGAAACACACCACTTACCTAAACTAACACAGATTGATGTGGAAAAGTTGAACAGGCCCATCACAAAAAAGAAAG
>NW_006935737.1:0-650 GCF_000298275.1 Orycteropus afer afer
GTCCAGCTCTCACATGCATATGAGGCAATTGAAAATATCATGGCTTGTGTCAGGCACACCTTAGTCCTCAAGGAGACATCTTTGCTCTTCAGCACGTTAAAGAGGTCTTTTGCAGCAGATATGCCCAATGCTATATGTCATATGATATGCTGACTGCTGCTTCCACTGGTGTTGATTGCAGAACCAAGTAATATGAAGTCTCTAACAACTTCAATCTTTTCTCCATTTATCATAATGATACTTATTGGTCCAGTTGTGAGGATTTTTGTTGTCTTTTTATTGAGGTGTAATCCATACTTCAGACTGTACTCTTCAATCTTCATCAGTAATTGTTTCAAGTCATCCTGACTCTCAGGAAGCAAAGTTGTGTCATCAGCGTATCACAGGTTGTTAATGATTCCCCCTCCAATCCTGATGCCATGTTCTGCTTCATACAGTCCAGCTTCTTGGATTATTTGTTCAGTGTAGAGATCAAATAAGTATGGTGAAAGGATACAACCCTGAGGCAGTGCCCTTGATTTTAAACCATGCAGGGTCCCCTTGTCGTTTTTGAATAACAGCCTCCTGGTCTATGTACAGGTTCCTCACAAGTACAATTAAATGTTCTGGAATTCCCATTCTTCTCAATGTTATCCATAATTTGTTATGAT
>NW_006935737.1:1670-2407 GCF_000298275.1 Orycteropus afer afer
GAAAAAAGGTATTTGCAATGAATAAGTCATTGGTCTTGCAAAATTCCATCGTGTGATCTCCAGCATCATTTCTATCACCAAGGCCATATTTTCCAACTACCAATGATTCTTCTTGGTTTCCAACTTTTGCATTCCAGTCACCAATGATAATCAGCACACCTTGATTGCATGTTTGGTCAATTTCAGACTGCTGAAGTTGGTAAAAATCTTCAATTTTTTAATCTTTGGCTTTGGTGGTTGATGCGCAAATTTGAATAATAGTAGTATTAACTGGCAACTCTGGTAGCATGAAGTCTAAGTCACTTGACTGTTAATCAGAAGGCTGAAAGCTCAAACCCACCAGCCACTCCTCAGAAGGAAGGTTGAGCAATCTACTTCCATAGTGATATCACCTTGGAAACCCAAGGAGGGATTACTGAGTCGGGTCCAACTCGATGGCACATAACAACAACAGTCTTAACTGGTCTTCCTTGTAGACGTAAGGATATTATCCTATCACTGACAGCATTATTCTTCAGCATAGATCTTGAAACATCCTTTGTGATAATGAATACCATGCCATTCCTCTTCAATTTGTCATTCCCAGCACAGTAGATCATAAGGTTGTCTGATTCAAAATGGCCAAAACCAGTCCATTTCAGTTCACTAATGCCTAGGATATCAATCTTTATGTGTTCCATTTCATTTTTGACAATTTCCAATTTTCCTAGATTCATACTTCATACATTCCATGTTCT
>NW_006935738.1:0-609 GCF_000298275.1 Orycteropus afer afer
TTTTTTTTCAACAACACAAATGGCGGCTCTACACGTGGACTTCACCAGATGGAACACACAGGAATCAGATTGACTCTATATCTGTGGCAAGAGGTGATGGAAGAGCTCAGTATCTTCAGCCAAAACCAGGCCAGGAGCTGATTGTGGAACAGACCATCAACTGCTCATATGCAAGTTAAAATTGAAGTTAAAGACAGTTAAAACAAGTCCACAAGGGCCAAAATATGATCTATATATACTTCCTGAATTTAGAGATCATCTAAAGAATAGATTTGATGCATTGAACACCAATGACTGGATACCAGATAAATTGTGGGATGACATCAAGAACATCATCAATGAAGAAAGCAAAAGGTCACTAAAAAGACAACAAAAGAAGAGAAGACCAAAATGAATGACAGAATAGACTCCGAAACTTGCCTTTAAGTGGAGAGTGGCTAAAGTAAATGGAAGAAATGAGAAGATAAAAGAATTGAACTGAAGATTTCAGAGAGCAGCTTGAGAAGACAAAGCTAATTACTATAATGAAATGTGCAAAGACCTGGAGTTAGAAAACCAAAAGGGAAGAACATGCTTGGCATTTCTCAAGCTGAAAGAATTGAGGAAAAA
>NW_006935738.1:2606-3588 GCF_000298275.1 Orycteropus afer afer
TCCTGGAGGAAGTGCAGCTGAGATGCTCCTTGGAAGCGACGATGGCCAGACTTCGTCTCACCTACTTTGGTCATGTTGTCAGAGGGGACCATTCCCTGGAGAAGGATGTCACGTTTGGTAAGGTGGAGGGTCGATGAAAGAGGGGAAGGCCTTCGATAAGATGGAGTGACACAGTGGCTGCAACCATGGGCTCAAGTATAGCAAGGATCATGGAGCTGGCGTGAGATCAGGCGGTATTTCATTCTGCTGTGCATGGGGTCACTGAGTCAAAAGTGACTCAACGGCACCTAACAACAACAACAACACCTGTGGTCAGCTGATCTTTGACAAAGGGCCTGAATCCATTAAATGGGGAAGAGAATATTTGTTTAATAAATGGTGCTGGCAAAACTGGGTATCAATTTGCAGAAAAATGAAACAAGATCTATACCTCACACCATACACAAAAACTAACTCCAGATGGATCAAAGACTTAAATGTAAAACCTAAAACTATAATGTTCTTCAAGGAAAAACTAGGGGCAAATTTAAGGGCCCTAATATATGTCATAAATAGACTATCAAGTATAACCCAAAATGCACACACAGCAAAAGAGAAACTAGATGAATGAGACCTTCTGAAAATTAAATTTTTATGTGCTTCCAAAGACTTCTCTAAAAGAGTCAAAAGAGAACCTACAGATTTGGAAAAAATATTTGGCAATGACATATCTGACAAGGGACTTATCTCTAGAATTTATGGAAAACTTCAACATCTTGATAACGAAAAGACAAATAATCCAATTAAAAAATGGAAAGAAGACATGAATAGACACTTCACCAAGAAGGATATTCAGGCAGCCAATAAACATGAAGAAATACTCATGGTCATTAGCCATTGGTAGTTGTTGTTGATATTTGCCATCAAGTCGGCCCCGACTCATAGCGACCCCTCCTTGGGTTTCCGAGGCAGTATCACTACGGAAGTAGGAATGCCCAACCTT
>NW_006935739.1:0-1131 GCF_000298275.1 Orycteropus afer afer
GATGACACAACTTTGCTTGCTGAAAGTGAGGATGACTTGAGGCACTTACTGATGAAAATTGAAGAATACAGTCTGCAGTATGGAATACATCTCAATATAAAGAAAACAATCCTCACAATTGGACCTATAAGCAGCATCATGATAAATAGAGAAAAGATTGAAGTTGGCAAAGACGAGCAACTATTGGTTGGTTCTACAATCGACACCAATGGAAGCAGCAGTCAGGACATTAGACGATGTGTGGCACTGGGCAAGTCGGCTGCAAAGGACCTCTTTCAAGTGCTGAGAAGCAAAGATGTCTCCTTGGGGACTAAGGTGTACCTGGCACAAGCCATGATATTTTCAATTGCTTCACATGCATGTGAGAGCTGGACAATGAATAAGGAAGACTGAAGAAGAGTTGATGCTTTTGAGTTATGGTGCTGGTGGAGAATGCTGAAAGTACCATGAACTGCTCAAAGAACAAACAGATCTGTCCTGGAGGAAGTGCAGCCAAAATGCTATTTGGAAGCGAGAATGGCCAGACTTTGTCTCACTTATTTGGTCATGTTGTCAGAAGGGACCATTCCCTGGAGAAGGATGTCATCCTTGGTAAAGTGGAGGGTTGACTAAAGAGGGGAAGGCCTTCAACGAGTTGGATTGACATGGTGGCTATGACGATGGGCTCAAGTATAGCAAGGATCATGATGCTGGTGCGGGATTGGGCGGTGTTTCATTCTGCTGTGCACAGGGTTGCTATGAGTTGGCAACGATTCGACGGCACCTAGCAACAATAAAAACAACACTATTATTGTAGTACTCTTTATCTCTCCCTTTAATTTTATCAGTGTTTGCTTTATATATTTAGATGCCCTGATGTTGGGTACATGTGTATTTATGATTGCCTAGTCTTCTTGATTAATTAACCTTTTTTTCACTACATAATGTCCATCTTAATCTCTTTTGACAGATTTTATATTAAAGTCACTTTGTCTGATACTAAGATTGCCCCCAGTTCTCTTTGGTTATTATTTGCAAGGACTATATTTTTTCCGGAGCTCTGGTAGGATAGTGCCTAAGGCACTTGACTGCTAACCAGATGGCTGGCAGTTCAAACCCACCAGCCACTCCTCGGAAGGAAGGTTGGGCAAT
>NW_006935739.1:2961-3789 GCF_000298275.1 Orycteropus afer afer
ATACAATATTTGTCCTTCTGTGATTGACTTATTTCACTCAGCATAATGTCCTCCAAATTCATCCATGTTATGTGGTGTTTTGCAGATTCTACATTATTCTTTGGTGTTGCATAGTATTCCATTGTGTGTATGTACCATAGTTTGGTTACTCATTCTTCTGTTGATGGGCACATAGATTGTTTCCATCTTTTGGCTGTTGTAAATAGTGCTGTAATAAAATGGGTGTGCATATACCTGTTCTTGTCCTAGCTCTCAATTCTTTAGGATATATACCTAGTAATGGGATTGCTGGGTCAAATGGTATTTCAAATTCCAGCATTTTATGGAATCGGCATACTGTTTTCCACAGTGGTTGTATTATTTTACAGTTCTACTAGCAGTGTATGAGAGTCCCAATCTCTTCATATCCTCGCCAGCATTTGCTATTTTCTGTCTTGTTGAACTTTGTCATTAGTGTGGGGTGAAATGGTATCCCATTGTTTTGATTTACATCTCATGGCTAATGATTGTGACCATTTCTTCATGTATTTGCTGGCTGCCTGAATATCTTCTTTGGTGAAGTGTCTATTCATGTCTTCTGCCCATTTTTTCATTGGATTGTTAATCTTTTTGTTGTTGAGGTGTTGGAGTTTTTTTATAAATTTTCGAGATAAGTCACTTATCAGACATGTAATTATCAACAAGTATGAGTGTGTTGCTGTCATTTTGTTGTGTACTTTTTCATGGTGTTCCTGATTTCTTTGTTCCATATAATTTTTGGTGCTGAGCTCGTTTTGTTTATGAATTGTTTTTATCACTTCCTTCATTGCTATTGTTTTAATATTTGCT
>NW_006935740.1:0-2876 GCF_000298275.1 Orycteropus afer afer
TTGAACCACTAGCCTTCTGGTTAGCAGTCAAGTGACTTAGGCAGTATGCTACCAGAGCTCTTTTCTGATCTTCTTTCATTATTTACTATGATGGTTCCTGTAGGTTTCCATAGACACTTTGGGGGATGGGGTGGATGAAGTTCTTGTCTGTTCCTACTTTGTTGAGATTGTTTATTATAAGTAGGAATTAACTTTTGTCACATATTCTTTGTGCTTCTATTGAGATAATCATATCGGTTTCTTCCCCTCTTTTTCATTGTTTTTGTTATGTGCCGTCGAGTCATCTCCAACTCATAGAGACCCCTCCTTGGGTTTCTGAGCCAGTATCACTATAGAACTAGATTGCTCAATCTTCTTTCTGAGGAGATGGACTATATAGATAATTCCTTTGAACCTAGGGTCCTGGGGATGATAATTTGGCCACCATCATTGATGTTTGAGTCATTGTTGGTGCTACTTGAGTTGATCCGTCTCACCTAGGGCCTTTGTTGCCTTCACTGACCTCCTGATTTACCAAACATGATGTCCTTTGCTAGTGATTAGCCCCTCCTAGTGTCACGTCCAAAGTTAGTGAGTCCAAGTCACATACACTATTCTGTCCTTCATAGTGTTTTCATGGCTAATTTTCAGAAGTAGATTTCCAAGCCTTTCTTTCCAGTCAGGACTGCTGCTGAAAATTGTTTACTGTGAGTGACTCTGCTTGTATTTGAAATACTGGTGGCATAGCTTCCAGCATCACAATAACATGCAAATATGACAAACTGACTGATGAGTGATACCATATTTGCTTGTCTCACAGCCAAGGAACTAAGGCACAGAGACATCACATAACTTGCCCAGGGTCCCCAGTTGGCAAGTGGCAGAGAGAAAATCACCCTGATAAACTGGCTCCAGAGTCCAGGCCCATAGCCACAGTATTGTCAGCTCTATTCCACACCACATGATATGTATTGTATTGTCTGTCATACCATGAAGAACATTAGCTGGTGGTAGGGACTTTGTTATTTTCCCACAATGTGCATACTTTGATATTTTATACTGCTTCACATGTGAATTTCCAAATCTTTTTGCCCAAATCAGTAGGTTGTGCTCCAAGTTCTCAAAAGACCAGAACAATATTATTTAAAGTATCGTAATGATACTTTATCTTTGGAGGAGGGATAGGCAACAAAGGAGGATGCATAGAATGTCCTATTTCTAAAACTTGACTAACAAAGGAATTCATGAGGTAATTGTGAAGGACGACATACACCCAGCTCTTGAGAAAATCTGCAGGCTTCCTTTGTGTTCAGAGTTCTGCACTTAATTTTTTCTTTCTTGAGATTTTGTAATTGCCTTTTATTAAAAACAAACAAACAAACTATATACATATATGGATGTGTGTATATGCACACACATATTTAAAGAGCTGTCATTTTGGCATATGAGTATGAAGGGAATATTGTCTTTGAAGCAAGTTTTAAAGGGATTCTGTTGCATAAGTGAAGATATATGTCTCTCAAGGAACTTGAAACAATTTTCACTATTTAACCTATTTTAGATTTCTTCCTCCTGTCCTGGGCTCACCAACTGTGCCCATAGAGGTGAGGTTTTATCTAGCCATTCAAAAGAGCAGCACTTTCAGAAATCCCTGGATTTCTCCTCCTCGTGGAGTTCTGTAGTCAGCAGAGCACAGAGGCACAACCTTCTTCTTCTTCTTTTTTTTTTTTTTTTTAAACTTTTTATTGTGATTTAGGTGCAATTTTACAAAGCAGATTCATTTTACTTTCAACACTTCATACACGTTTTGTTTCATGACACTGATGACAATCCCCACAATTTAATGCTCTCCTCCCACCTCCTCCCTGTGGTTACCCCTTCCCTGTGTCCTTCTTACCTGTGCATTCCTGCCTGCCTAACTTTCTCCTGTGAAAATGCGGACTTTTGGATCTCCCATGGTTGACTGTTCTAAGGAGTGCATCTGCCTAGTATAGTTGTTCTTGTAGTCCTTTCTATTGTTTGGTTGAGAGTTAGACCACAGGAGTGAGTCCAATTCCAGTCTTGAAGGGTGACTTGGGGCCATAATCTCTGAGGTTTCATTCAGTCTCTACCTGACCAGTAATCCTGTTTTTTTTTCTGTTCTTAAATTTTGTTCCACCTTTTTTCTCCCACTCTATCCAGGATCTGTAATTGTGATTCCTTTCTGAGTGGTTAAAGAACTCTGGTGGCATAGTGCCTAAGACATTTGCCTGCTAACCAGAAAGTTGGCAGTTCAAACCCACCAGTTGGTCTAAGAGAGGAAGGTGGGGCAATCTACTTCGGTAAAGATTTAGCTCCTCAGAAACCCGATGGGGGGTCTCTGTGAGTTGAAATAGACTCAATGGCAGTGAGTTTGGTTTGGGGTTTGTTTTTTGAGTGGTTGGCATTGGTAGCCAGGTACCATCTAGTTCTTCTGATCTCAGGGTCAGGTAGGCTGAGGTTCCTGTGGTCCAGCAGTCCCTTGGACTAATTATTTCCATAAGTCTTTTATTTATTTATTTTTTTCCACTCTTCCTTACTCTAGATGAGGAGAGATCAATAGTTGCAACTTAGACGGCCACTCATAATTTTGTAAGACCCCAGCCACCAGTTACCAAAGTACGATGTAAAACAATGTTTTGTGTACTATGTTGTGCTGATTGAACTTGATGTCTCCACAACCATGGCCCTGAGCCAGTGGGCCCAATGACTAACTCCCTCAAGGCACTTGGTGACACAGTCTTCTTTTGTGGACAATTCTGTATTTTCCCCAGAGCTTGAGTTTCTTTCAACTTTTGGCCATTTTCTTTCTCTGAAAGTTATTAAAGCTGGTGCATGTGTGTGTGTGCAGGTGCATGTTTATGCTTACAAATACTTCT
>NW_006935741.1:0-895 GCF_000298275.1 Orycteropus afer afer
TATCTTTTTCCAACCTTTGATTTTTAGTCTATTTTTGTCTTTGTCTCTAAGGTGTGTCTCTTGTAGACAGCATATTGATGGGTTTTATTTTTTTACCCAATCTGCAACTCTCCGTTTCTTGACTGGTACATTTAATCCATTAACATTCAGTGTAATTATCAATAGGTATGAATTGGTTGCTGTCGTTTTGTTATGTTTTTTTTCATGGTGTCCCTGGTTTATTTGTTCCATATTATTTTTTGTGCTGAGCTCATTATGCTTATGAATCGTGTTATCATTTCTTTTGTTGCTGTTGTTTTAGTATTTGCTGAATATTTGTGCTTTTCCTCTTTTTTATTGTGATGTGAAGGTTTATAATTTTTCTTTGAGGTTACCCTGTGAGTTATAATTTTCTCCCTGAGATTAGAACAGTCTGTTCTATCTTGCAACTCTCTTGACTTCCTCAGCATTTAGAAATTCTGTAACTACACAATATTTTCCCTCTTTTTGGTTTGTAGTTGTCCTCATTTGCCAATTGATGTCTCTGGTTCACTGTTTACAATATTGTAAGCTTATTTTACTTTGGATATGTCCATAGCTATGGTTTCTGGGTTATGTCATCTTGTGTGTTAATGGTCGATTGTTGTTTGCTATTTCTGGTTCTCTATTCAAATGACTCCATTTAGTATTTCTTGTAAGGTTGGCCTGGTTTTAACAAATTCCCTTAGTTTCTGCTTATCTGAAAATCTCCTAATTTCACCATCATATTTGAGGGACTATTTTGCCAGGTATAGAATTCTTGGTTGAAAATTTTTCTCCTGCAGGGTTTTATATATACCATCCCATTGACTTCTTGCTTGCATGGTTTCTGCTGAGAAATCAGAGCTTATTCTTACTGGCTGTCCTTTGTAGGTAA
>NW_006935741.1:3071-3588 GCF_000298275.1 Orycteropus afer afer
TCTGTATCCTGCTCCCTTGTTTGTTCCACTTTATCTTGCTTCTTTGTGTGGACTGCAATGGTCTGTTGTTTCTGAGACATCGTGGTGTTGTTGTATTTAGATCTCTGTTAACTGTTTGTGAAGAGAAGCCAAGGGTGAGTCAGGTTCTTCTTGGTGGTTTTTTATCATTGGCCCATTGGTGGAGAAGGAGGTGGTGTCTCTCACTCAGTAAGTGAATTTGCAGGAGGTGTGGGTGTAGTTGTGTCTTATGGGGACTGTTGCTGTCTGCTACTCAGTGAGACAAAAATTACAATTGAATAACCATCAAAAAAGTTAAATAAAAATACACCATGCAATCACACAGGAACAATAAACTAAAAAAGAAAAAATGTAAAAAGAAAAAAAAATACACAATATCTGGGGAGAGGGCAATAAGAGAAAAAAGGTAGAGTAGGAGAATAATGAAGAGAAATATGGGGAAAATGCAAAGAAAACCAAGGAATATGGCTAACCACTAGAAAGAAAGAAAAAAAAAAAA
>NW_006935742.1:0-771 GCF_000298275.1 Orycteropus afer afer
CCAAAATGCATTTGTGAATGTTGTTGTTAGATGCTGTCAAGTTGTTTCCGACTCATAGTGACCCTATGCACAGCAGAATGAAACACTGCCTGATCCCATGCCAGCTCCATGATCCTTGCTATACTTGAGCCCATCGTCGCAGCCACTGTGTCAATCCATCTCATTGAAGGCCTTCCCCTCTTTTGTCGACCTTCCATCTTACCAAGCATGACATCCTTCTTCAGGGAATGGTCCTTTCTGACAACATGACCAAAGTATGTGAGATGAAGTCTGGCCATTCTTGCTTCCATGGAGCATTTTGGCAGAACTTCCTCCAGGCAAAGCCTGTTAGTTCTTTTAGCAGTCCATAGTACTTTCAGTATTCTTTGCCAGCACCACAACTCAAAAGAATCAACTCTTCTTTGGTCTTCCTTATTCATTGTCCAGCTCTCACATGCATAAGAGGCGATTGTGTCAGTGCACCTTAGTCCTGAAGGAGAAATCTTTGCTCCTCAGCACTTGAAAGAGGTCCTTTGCAGGGGATTTGCCCAGTGCTATACATCATCTAATGTCCTGACTGCTGCTTCCATTGGTGTCAGTTGTAGAATGAAGCAATGTGAATTCTTTGATAACCTCAATCTTTTATCCATTTATCATAAAGTTGCTTATAAGTCCAGTTGTGAGGATTTTTGTTTTCTTTACATTGAGATGTAATCCATACTGCAGACTGTATTCTTCAATCTTCATTAGTAAGTGCCTCAAGTCATCCTCACTTTCAGCAAGCAAAGTTGT
>NW_006935742.1:2981-3790 GCF_000298275.1 Orycteropus afer afer
CCAAAGTAGGAGGTGGAACAATGTTATGCCAATTGAGCTTGATGTCCCCTGCAACTATGGTCCCAAGCCCACAGGTTCAACTACTCAGTCCCTCTGGGAAGCTGGCTATGACCCATAAATGACTACAGCCTTGTCCCATGTCAACTCTACTATACCTCTGGGAATTCTCACAGAACACACAAATACACTTTTAGAACCATTGTCTACCAACCCTTTACATGGTCTTGGGTACACTTCCTGCTGCATATACATACATAATAATTTAGCCTGTCCACCCATCTATCCACCCATATACCCATGTTTGCCTTCACTGACAACGCAGTACTGCATGTGCAAAAGGGTTAATATTTGTTGTCTGTACCTCCCGTGTACCTCTCTATGTCTTCCTCTTCCTCAATGCCACCATGTTGATCATTCACATTTGGTACATTGCCCTTTTCTTCACCCAAATCAATACTTATCTCTACCTATCTAACAGTGTTCCCTACCCTACCTTCTCACCTCCTGTAACCAACAAAGAAAATTTCCTTCCATAAATAAACTGTTCCTTTCTTTTACAATAACTGACTTATATAAAATTTGTCCTTTTGTGATTGAATTATTACACTCAGCATAATGTCCTCCAAGTTCATCCACATTATGCGGTGTTTTGCAGATTCTAAATTATTCTTTAGGGTTACATAGTATTCCATTGTGTGTATGTACCAGAGTTTAGTTATCCATTCCTCAGTTGATGGACACCTAGATTGTTTCCAACTTTTTGCTATTGTAAATAGTGCTGCGATGAACATGGGTGTGCATATGTCTGT
>NW_006935743.1:0-930 GCF_000298275.1 Orycteropus afer afer
CAGACTTTAAAAGAGTTGAAAAGCCAAATAGATGACTCCACAGCCATAGTGGGAGACTTTAATACAACACTTTCTTTGAAAGATAGAAAAATTGGAAAGAAATCAACATAGATGCAGAAGAGCTAAACAATACAATCCACCAACTTGGCCTTATAGACATCTACAAGCACTTCACCCAACAGCACCACAATATGCATTCTTCTCCAGTGCACATGGAACATTTTCTACGATAGAACATATGTTAGGCCATAAAGCAAGCCTTAATAAATTCAAAAACATCAAAATACTTCAAAGCATCTTCTGAGATCATAATGCTATCAAAATAGAAAATCAAAATAGAAATCCACAATAGAGAGATCAACAGGAAAAGAGTAAAAACATGGATACTGAACAACACCTTCCTTGAGAAAGACTGGGTAAGAGAAGATATCAAAATTGAAATTCAAAAATTTCTTGACACAAACGAGAATGAAAATGCAACATATCAAAATCTTTGGGACGCAGCAAAAGCAGTGATCAGAGGCCAATTTATAGCAATAAATGCACACAGTAAAAAAGAAGAAAGAGTGAAAATCAACACTTTAAACCAACATCTCCAACAATTAGAGAAAGACAGCAAGAAAAGCCTACAGTCACCAGAAGAAGGGAAATAATCAAGATTCAAGCAGAAATCAATGAATCAGAAAATAGAAGGGCTATAGAAAAAAAATCAACAAGACCAGAAGTTGTTTTTTTTAAAATATCAATAAAATTGACAAATCACTGGCAAATTTAAAAAAAGAGGGAAAGAATACAAATAACATGAATAAGAAATGAAATGGGTTTCATCACAATGGAACCAACTGAAATAAAAAGGATAATATCAGGATACTATGAAGAACTGTACTCCAACAAATTTGAAAATCTGGAAGAAATGGATAGATTTCTAGA
>NW_006935743.1:3260-3823 GCF_000298275.1 Orycteropus afer afer
ACCTATAGTCAGCTGATCTTTGACAAAGTCCCAAAATCCATTAAATGAGGAAGAGAACGTTTGTTTAATAAATGGTGCTGGCAAAACTGGAGATCCATTTGCAGAAAAATGAAGCAAGACCTGTGCCTCACACCATACACAAAAATGAACTCCAGATGGATCAAAGACTTAAATGTAAAACCTAAAATTGTACAGTTCCTCAAGGAAAATCTAGGGGCAAATTTAAGGGCCATAATATATGGCATAAATAGACTATCAAGCATACCTCAAGTGCACAAACAGCAGAAAAGAAACTAGATGATTGGGACCTTCTAAAAATTAAATTTTTATGTGCTTCCAAAGACTTCTCTAAAAGAGTCAAAAGATAACCTACAGATTGGGAAAAAATATTTGGTAATGACATATCTGACAAGGGACTTATCTCTAGAAATTATAGAAAACTCCAATATCTCAATAACAAAAAGACAAAATTCAATTAAAAAATGGGCAGAAGACATGAATAGACACTTCACCAAGGAGGATATTCAAGCAGCCAACAAACATATGAAGAAATGCTCATGATC
>NW_006935744.1:0-1224 GCF_000298275.1 Orycteropus afer afer
AAAGAGATACAAGCAACCTAAGTGCTCATCAATGGAGAAATGGATAACCAAACTACTGTACAGACACACAATGGAATGCCATGCAATACTAAAGGCTACTGTAGAATCTCTTAATGTGGATGAACTTGGAGGATATAATACTGAGTGAAATAAGTCAATCACAGAAGGGTAAACACTGTATTAGTCCACTACGGTAAAAAGTCAAAGAAAGGTTTACATATGGAAGGAAGTTTTCTTTGTGGGTTACCAGGGATGGGAAGGGAGAGGAGGGGAAATTGCTGGAAAGGTAAGAGACAAGTATTGATTTGGGTGAAAAGAAACACAATATACCAAAAGCAAGTGACCAACACAATAACACTAAGGAAAAGGTGTGTGTGTGGGAGATCTATAATGAGCTCAACCCATATGAAATTGTATCCAGCTTTTCCAGGTTGCTAACTGGAGAAGCAAAACAAATTTGTTAAGAGTAGGGAGTCTGGAAACACAATCTCTGGTTTTGAACTTAGGTTCTACTGGAAAATACTAATAGTTGTTTGTGGAAGGAAGGAAGGAGGGAAGGAGGGCTGAATAAATAACAAGTAGCTAAAAAGATTGGAAGGAACTCTGGTGGCACAGTGGTTCAAGTGATAGGGTTCAATAAGAATACATCAGCCTCTGGGTGGCGGGGGGGTGGGGGGGAGTTGTGCTAATCTTCTCCTGTAGAGATTACAGCCTTGGAAACTCTATGGGGCAGTCCAACTCTGTCCTATAGAGTTGCTGTGAATTGGAATCAGCAAAGGGTTATCTTTCCTGCAATCTAAACTGATTAGAACAGTCCCTGGGGTTTCCAAAGCTGTAAATCTTTATGGGCAGATTGTCCATAGAGTGCACCTCCTGGGTTTGATCCTCTAATCCTTTGGTTAGCAGCTGAGCACTTAACCACTGTACAACAGGGCTTCTTGGAGGAAAGCTAAGTACTTAGAAACACATAAATATTAGATACCTTAGTTAACATTTCTGTTAACTATACAATGGGGATTAATTGATAATGTATACAAAATGACTGGAACAAAGCCTAACAAGATACTATCATTATAGTTATATCTGAGTATTTCAAATAGAATACATCAAGGAGAATGTTAATTTCAAGAAAGCAAGAATTCTTGTTCATTTTATTGACTAAAAAATCACAAATACCCGGAACTGTGCCTGGCAGATAGCAGGTATTATTTGAATGGATTCTAA
>NW_006935744.1:2019-2927 GCF_000298275.1 Orycteropus afer afer
CTTTTAGTTGTAACTGAGATTCGGATAATAGCAAATACTTCAGCACCCAGTTATTGATACACTCACAAAAACTTTGGTGGGCCTAAAGATAAGCATGCAGAATATTTCTTGTTTCCTTTATTTTGCATTTATGATAGGTTTTGCTCCATTTTCCTTTTCTTCCTTGTATACAATGTATTCTACCTATTTTTTGTACCCTGTGTTCTCTAGGACACTGCACTATTTTTATGTCATCTTCCTACACTGTCTCTTTTCTGTGTTCACTCCACCATATTCAGAATCTTTAATAGTAAGATTAATGCCTTTATGCCCCTTCTAGTTGTTATGCCAGTCTTTATGTCTCTTTCCAGTTATTTCCTTGTTTGTTTGCTTTCTGATTTTTCACAATGCATGATAGACCAAGAGTACTTATCACTCCCTCGTGATTTCCAGGTAATGCCATCAGCCTGACGGTTTCCTCAGTTCTCTTTCCAGGATGCTGATAAAACATTTTTTATAGCGTCTTCCTGCCAGAAAAAAAGAATGTATCAAAAATTTTGAGCTACAGTTTATATGAAAGCTAATGTTTTAGTTTAGTAGTTGTCTTTGTTTTTTTTTTTTTTTTGAGACAAAGATGCAGCCTTTTTTGTGTTACTATGTATCACCTTCCAGGAGTGAAATTATAAATATATTTGCTCCTCTAGACTATACAATAATAGTAGGCTTTTATCACATAAAGCCATTTAAAAGTGCATATATATTCACTTTGACCAGCCTTTTATATTGGCACATTGCCATGAATTAATAATTCATTTTTTCTAACATTTCATATTGGTGAATCTGAGGGTTTGTTCCTCAAGAGACATTTTTTTTTAAAGTCTCTTAAGGGAATTCATTCCTTTAGGATATAAGAGTGGCTACCAGCTACC
>NW_006935745.1:0-529 GCF_000298275.1 Orycteropus afer afer
ACAAAGGAAAAGAGGGAGAGAATACAAATAACATGAATAAGAAATGAAATGGTGACATCACACCAGAACCAGCTGAAATAAAAAAGATAATATCAGAATACTATGAAGAACCGTACTGCAACAAATTTGAAAATCTGGAAGAAATGGACAGATTTCTAGAAACACACCACTAACCTAAACTATCACAGACTGATGTGGAAAAGTAGAACAGGTCCATCACGAAAGAAGAAATTGAACAAGTCATCAAAAAATTACCAACTAAGAAAAGTCCTGGCAATGGTCCTATAAGTTTATGTGAATGATCAGAATTCCCAGGTGTATAGTAGAGCTGAGAAGGGGCAAGGTTGTGGTCACTGCTTGGACACAGCCAGCTACCCAGAGGGACCGAGTAATTGAACCTGTGGGTTTGGGACCATAGTCGCAGAGGACATCACGCTCAATTGGCATAACATACTATACAAAACATTGTTCCACCTCCTACTTTGGTGAGTAGTGACTGGGATCTTAAAAGCTAGCAAGCTGCCATCTA
>NW_006935745.1:1879-2919 GCF_000298275.1 Orycteropus afer afer
ACATTGTACTGGAAGTCCTAGCCAGGGCCATAAGGCAAGAAAGGGAAATCAAAGGCATCCAAATTGGTAAGAAAGAAGTCAAACTACCCCTATTTGCTCATGATATGATCCTATACTTAGAAAACCCAAGGGACTCAGTCAAAAATCTGCTGGAACTAATTGAGAGATTTAGCATCGTGGTAGGATATATGATCAACATCCAGAAATCAGTTGGATTCCTCTACACCAGCAAAGAGATTGCTGAGGAAGGGATAAGGAAATCAATACCATTTACAATAGCTACCAAAAAAATAAAATACTTGGTAATAAATCACCAGGGACACAAATGACCTGTACTAAGAAAACTATAAAAAACTACTTCAAGAAATCATAAGATATCTACATAAATGGAAGAACATCCTATGCTCATGGATAGGAAGATTGAACATTGTGAAAATGTCAGTTCTACCCAAAACAATCTATACATTCAATACAATCCCAATCCAGATCCCATCAACATTCTTTAGGAATAAGGAAAATCCAATCACTAACTTTACATGGAAAGAAAAGAGACCTCAGAAAAGCAAAGCATTATTGAAGAAGAAGAACAAAGTAGGAGGTCTCACACTGTCAGATCTCAAATCCTACTATACAGCCACAGTAGTCAAAACTGCCTGGTACTGGTTTAATGACACATACATAGACCAATGGAATAGAATTGAGAACCCAGAAATAGATCCATTGACCTATGATCAGCTGATCTTTGACAAAGGGTAAAAATCCATTAAATAGGGAAGAGAATGTTTGTTTTACTAATGGTGCTGGCAAAACTGGAGATCCATTTGCAGATAAAGGAAACAAGATCTGTACCTCACACCATACACAAAAATGAACTTCCAGATGGATCAAAGACTTAAATGTGAAAAACAAAACTATAGAGTTCATCAAGGAAAAACTAGGGGCAAATTTAGGAGCTCTGGTAGCATAGAGGCTAAAGCACTTGACTGCTAACCAGAAGGCTGGCGGTTCAAACCCACCAGCCACTCCTCAGAAGGAAGGTT
>NW_006935746.1:0-1544 GCF_000298275.1 Orycteropus afer afer
CTCAGACGGAGCCTGGGTGCCCTGCTCTGTCCTCCACCGATTTTTTTTTTCTCTTGTTTTATTTTTATATTTTTCCTTATCACTTTCTTTTTTCTGGTGTTTAGTTTGTTTGTATTTGTCTGTTTTAAAACTTCTATTATTGTTAATTTTGTCCTTTCTACTATTATTCTTCCCCTCCCAGGACCTAGTTTTCAGCTTTTTTCCTTTTTCCTTTTTCTGGTTGAATTTTTTTTTTTTTTCTCCTTTTCTTGTGGTCAACTCCATTCCTTGTTTTTCTTTTTGCATTTTTCCCATTTTTTCACTATTCTCCTTCTCTACCTTTTCTCTTTTAGTGCCCTATGACCAGATATTGCTGGTTTTCTTGTTTTTTCTTCTTCTTTTTCCCTTATTGCTTTTTTTGGTTACTGTTCCTATGTGATTACATGGTGTGTTCCTTGTCCATGTGCTTTTAGTTTTTTGATCATTATTCAATTGTAATTTTTGTCTAACTGAGTGGGAGACAGCAACAGTCCCCATAAGACAAAACTACACTCAAAACTCCTGAAACATCACTTACTGAATGAGAGTGACCACCTCCTTCACCAATGGGCCAACGATAAAAAAAAGAAAAAAACCAAGAAGAGCCTGAGTCACATTGGGCTGCTCTTTACAAATAGTTAACAGAGATATAAATATAACAACACCATGATGTCTTGGAGACAACAGACCATCCCAGTTCACACGAAGAAGCAAGATAAAGTGGTAGAAACAAGAGAACAGGATACAGACCCAGAACACATCCCTGAAGAGGAAGCAACATTAGAAATCTCTGATAAGGAATTCAAAAGAATTATATTTAGGTATCTTCAAAAGATTTAGAGACAGACCAAAGAAAACACAGAAAAAACCCTAGAAGAATTTTGGAAGAAAATAAAAGAACAAAATGAAAAAAAAAAATGAAAAATTAGAAATGATTCTAAATCCACAGATAGAAATCCAGAAAATTAATACTAAATTGTCAGAAATAGGTAACACATTGGAAGGGCAAAGGAGTAGAACTGATGCGATGGAAGACAGAATTAATGAGATTGAAGACAAATACTTGAATACATCTTTGAAAAGGGATCAATCAGAAAAAAAATCAAAACAAAATGAAGAAAGCTTAAGGTTCATATGGGATACCATCAAAAGGAATAACTTACATGTCTTTGGAATTCCAAAAAAAGGAAGAGAAAAATAAAACCACTGAGAAAATTGTTGAAGATTTGTTGGAAGAGGACTTCCCTAATAAGATGAAAGATGAGAATATATCTATTGAGGAAGTCCAACAAACCCCAAACAGGTTAGACTGCAAAAGAAAATCACCAAAACACATCATCATCAAACTCATCAAAACCAAAGATCAAGACAGAATCCTGAAAACAGCATGGAAAAACAGTTACTTAAAAAGCTCAGCCAATAAGAATAAGCTCTGATTTATCAGCAGAGACCATGCAAGCAAGAAGGCAATGGGATGGTATACATAAAATCCTGAAAGAGAAAAATTTTCAACCAAGAATTATATA
>NW_006935746.1:2509-2957 GCF_000298275.1 Orycteropus afer afer
TTCTGATCAAATTGACTTTAAGACAAAAACCACCATACGAGACAAGGAAGGCCAATATAGAATGATTAAAGGATCAATTGAACATGAAGATATAACCATGGTAAATATCTATGGACCCAGTGAAAGAGCCCCAAAATACATAAATCAGACTTTAAAAGAGTAGAAAAGGCAAAGAGATGATTCCACAGTCATAGTGGGAGACATTAATACACCACATTCCTTGAAAGACAGAACTGGAAAGAAACTCAACAAAGATGCAGAGCAGCTAAACAATACAATCCACCAACTTGGCCTCATAGACATCTACAGAACACTTCACCCAACAGCAGCACAACATACATTCTTCACCAGTACACATGGAACATTTTCCATGATAAACAATAGGTTAGGCCATAAAGCAAGCCTTAATAAATTTAAAAACATTGAAGTATTGCAAAGCATCTTCTCA
>NW_006935747.1:0-812 GCF_000298275.1 Orycteropus afer afer
ATTTACAGAGCAAATTCACTTTCCATACAGCAGTTCACATACACTTTGTCTCATGACACTGACCACAATTTACCACAATGCAACAGTTCCCCTCCTACCTCCTCCTGATAGTTACCTCTTCCCTGTGTCCACCCCTTCATGCACTCCTGCCTGAGCTGTCTCCCTGTGCATCAGCAGTCCTGCTTCCTCCCACGATTGTTCTCTCCAAGGAGTGTATCACCTCAGGTAAATGTTCAACTCCTATGCCTCTCTATTATTTGCCTGGAAGCCACAGGCGTGGGTTCAATTCCAGACCTGAAGGGAAGCTAGGGGCCATAGTCTCAGTGGTTCCACCAGGTTCTATCGGACCAGCAAACTTGGTTCCCCTTTTTTTTTCATCAAATGATTTTGAGTTTTGTTCCACATTGTTCTCCCTCTCTATCCAACATCTGCTACATAGATCCCCTTCCAAGTGGTTGACAATGGTAGCCGAGCACCATCTAGTTCTTCTGGTCTCATAGGCTGCAGATTGGATGGAGTACCAGTCGCCAGGACTAACTGTTTCCATGAATTTTTGTTTTTCTTTATTCTTCTTTGCTCTGACGAGGAGAGACCCATCGTTGCATCTAGATGGCAGCTTGCTAGCCTTTAAGATCCCACTCGCTACTCACCAAAGTAGGAGGTGGAAAAATATTTTGTGTAGTATATTATGCCAATTGAGCTTGATGTCCTCTGCGACTATGGTCCTGAGGCCACAGGTTCACCTACTCGGTCACTCTGGGTGGCTGGCTGTGACCAAGCAGTGACTACAACCTTGCCCCTTGTCAGCCCTA
>NW_006935747.1:2194-2790 GCF_000298275.1 Orycteropus afer afer
GGGTTCTCAATTCTATTCCACTGGTCTATGTATCTGTCATTAAACCAATACCAGGCAGTTTTGACTACTGTGGCTGTATAATAGGTTTTGAGATCCAACAGTGTGAAACCTCCTACTTTGTTTTTCTTCTTCAATAGTGTTTTGCTTATCCAAGGTCTCTTTCCTTTCCATATAAAATTAGCAATTGGTTTTTCCATATCCCGAAAGAATTCTGATGAGATCTGGATTGGGATTGCACTGAATGCACAGATTGCTTTTGGTAGAACTGACATTTTCACAATGTTCAATCTTCCTATCCATGAGCAAGGGATGTTCTTCCATTTACGTAGATCTCTTACGGTTTCTTGAAGTAGTTTTTCTTGTAGGGGTCTTTTGTGTACCTGGTAAGACTTATTCCCAAGTATTTTATTTTTATAAACAGTATTGATTTCCTTACACTTTCTTCAGCAATTTCTTTGCTGGTGTAGAGTAATCCAACTGATTTTTGCATGTTGATCTTACATTCTGCAACAATGCTAAATCAGTCAATTAGTTCCAGTAGATTTTTGACTGAGTCTCTTGGGTTTTCTAGGTATAGGATCATATCATCAGCAAAT
>NW_006935748.1:0-673 GCF_000298275.1 Orycteropus afer afer
CCGAGAATGGCCCTAGTTCTACACTTATTTTAAAAATGTAAAAGGCATGAGTCACCATGAAAATTATTCCTTGGAATAGAGAAGACAACTATGAGGAACACATTATGACAGAGAAATTTCACTAATTAGTAATAATTACTACTAGTATAATTGCTCATATAATTACTAATGCTAGTTAGTAATAGAGCAGAGAAGGTGAGAACAAAGTCATGAAAGAATTAGTAAAAAGGACCAAAGGCAGAGAACACTCTCTCTTTATTTTCATATATGCAGTGTAATAAATTACTTAGTATGGCTTTTCTACCCATAAGTCATTATAAACTCAGTGGTGGAATGAGCAACTGAGAAGCTCCTGATTGTAAATGTTATCCAGGTGGAGTATTTCTGTTGGGCGTGGCACAATACATGTTCTGGGAGGTTCCCACTCTCTCTCAGGTGCTTAGAGTTCTGATGCTATGATTGGCTATTTTGACCATCCTGCCAGACTCAAAAGGAGGCCTCCTAGAGGCAGAACTCTCTCTGACTGCTGGTTGAGGAAGATGTGCTGCTGAAAGAGACATGGGCTCCTGAGACATGCATTGCTGGGAAAGAGACACAAGAGACACGCATTGCTGAGTGAGACACCGAGGGACACACACTGCTGGGAAAGAGAGACTGTGAGAGACTGTTGACT
>NW_006935748.1:2968-3960 GCF_000298275.1 Orycteropus afer afer
AAACCTGGTCCCTTTTTTCCAAATGATTTTGAGTTTTTTTCCACATTGTTTTCCCTCTCTATCCAGGATCTCCTACACAGATTCCCTTCCGAGTGGTTGACAGTGATAGCTGGGCACCATCTAGTTCTTCTAGTCTCATAGTCATATATGCTGCGGGTCACATGGTGTACTAGTCACTAGGACTATTTTTTTCCATAAATCTTTGCTTTTCTTCATTCTTCATTGCTCTGGATAAGGAGAGACCCATCATTGCATCTAGATGGCTGCTTGCAAGCTTTTAAGATCCCAGTTGCTACTCATCAAACTAGGAGGTGGAACAATGTTTTGTGTAGTATGTTACACCAATTGAGCTTGATGTCTCCTGTGACTGTGGTCCCGAGCCCACACGTTCAACTACTTGCTCCCTCTAGATAGCTGGCTGTGACCAAGAGGTGACTACAATCTTGTCCCTTGTCAGCAATACTATACACCTGGAGATTCTTACAGAACATACAAATAAACCTGTAGGACTACTGTCTGCCAACCCTATACATGGTCTTGGGTACACTCTCTGCTGCATATACATATCTAATAGTTCAGCCTGCCCACCCTTCTATCCACCCATATACCCATGTTTGCCTGCACTGACAACACAGTACTGTATGTGCAAAAAGGTTTCATCTTTGTTGTCTGTATCTCCCATGTACCTCTCTATGTCTTCTTCTTCTTCAATGACACCATGTTGATCACTCACATTTGGTACACTGCCTTTCTCTTCATCGAAATCAATACTTTCTCCACCTATCTAACAGTGTTCCCTCCCCTCCCTTCCCACCCCTGGTAGCCAGCAAAGAAAATTTCCTTCCATATATAAACCTTTCCTTGACTTTTACAATAACGGACTAACACAATATTTGCCCTTCTGTGATTGACTTATTTCACTCAGCATAATGTCTTCCAAGTGAATCCATGTTATGTGGTGTTTTGCAGATCTATGTTATTCTTTAGGGTTG
>NW_006935749.1:0-2765 GCF_000298275.1 Orycteropus afer afer
GCTACTTCCCACTGTGTCTCTGAGGCAAGTCTGTACTTTTAAGATCTGTTTCTGTTGAGTTTGTGAGAGGGTAAGACTTATGGCAAATAGACCAGTGGACCACTTCATTTAGAACGCTGCTTCTCAGACATCAATGCATCTGAGTAGTTTCTGAGTCAATTGTTTAAAATATAGATTCCTTTCCCCACTGATTCAGTGGATCTGGGATAGGACCAAAGAATTTGCATCATCATCATCATGTTTGCAAACTTAAAGTCAGTTCTCAAGCTGATCACATTCCACTACATCAAGATTGAGAGGCATCACTTACCTCCTTAACTTTCTTGAGTGTTAACAACAACCACCACCAACTAGTTGCTGATGAGGAGACTCATGGTGACCCCACATGTGTCAGAGTAAAACTGTGCTCCATAGGGCTTTCAATGGCTGACTTTTCAGAAGTAGATTGCCAGGCCTGTTGTCCAAGGCACCTCTGCATGGACTTGAAACTCCCACATTGTGGTTGGCAGCCAAGCACATTAACCACTTGCACTATCCAACTTGTATGTTAAGGTTGGGTAAAATCTGTTGTCACAGACTTCCAAGAGTCTCGCCCAATGCCAAGCTCTCAGGTGTGCTCAATATACTTGTGTTCAAAGTTAGAGGCAATGTGAGGTGAATCCTTTTATAGAGAGCCCTTTAAAATGTCCTTTGCTTGTCCAAAGCCTAGAAGAGTGAAGAAAATTGAAGATGCATGGAAACAGTTAGTCCAAAGGACTGATGGACCATGAGAGCCTCAGCCTATATGACCCTGAGACCAGAAGAACTAGATGGTGCCCAGCTGCTAATGCCAACCACTCGGAAAGGGATCAAAATTAGAGATCCTGGGTAGAGTGGGAGAAAAATCTGGAACAAAACTCAAAATCATAAAAGGGTTTACTGATCTGATAGAGACTGGTGAAATCTCTGGTCCAGAGTCACCCTTAGGGCCTGGAATTAAACTCACTTTCATGGCTTAACTCTCAGCCAAACAATAGACAGGTCTGAGAGCTGAACACCTACACCAGGGAGAGGCACTCCTTAGAACAATCAACCGTGGAAGATCAGAAGGGCAGCATTTGTAGAGATAAAGGTAGGAAGGCAGGAATGCATAGGCAAGAAGGACATGTGGAAAAGGTAACCACAGGGAAGAAGTGAGAGGTGAGCTGTTACACTTCAGGGAATGGGGAGAGGGAGAGGGAGAGGGAGACAAGTCAGTCACTGAAAACCCTGTGGAGCACAGTTCTACTCTGACACACATGGGGTAGTCATGAGTTGGCATAGACTGGAAGGCAGCTGGTAACTGTTATGCACACACACAGTCTCCAATTTAAGATGGGGTTCCATTCTGATGACTATGTTGTAAGTTAGTTCTGATGTAAGTCGAATACCTCATTTTTTCCCCCCATCTTCATTATTATTGCCTTTTATTATCAGTATCTTTATAAATCCAATCTGGTCCACAGGGTTTTCTAGGCTGTTATCTTTACTGGAATAGATCACCGGGTCTTCCTCCTTTGGAGTCACTGGATGGGTTTAAACCACCACACTTTCAGTTAACAGCTGAGTACTTAACCACTGAGCCACCAGGGCTCCTTCCATACTTACATACATAAATAAATGTATTTATATTTATTTTGGGAGCTCTGGTGGTGTAGTGCCTAAGATATTTAACTGCTAACCAGAAGGCTGGAGGTTCAAACCCACTGGCCACTTCTCAGAAGGAAGATTGGGCAATCTACTTCCATAGAGATACCACCTCGGAAACCCAAGGAGGGGTCACTATGAGTTGAATCGACTTGACAGCAGTGCGTTTGGTTTGTTTTTTATATTTATTTTAGGAGAAAGACAATAGCCATTTGTTTTTCACTTCTCTAATAAAGACATTTTTTTCTTGATTAGTGGGCAGATAGTAACCTGATTAGGTTGGGACCATCTAGATTTTCAATATCAGGCCAAATTAGCTGGAGTGTGTCTTACAGGTGTTGGGACGTCACTGGAGACATTTAAGCAGAAATCTGTGTCTAAGAGAGTAATGCTGGTGGTGGGGTTCAAATTCCTCCTGAGTAGAGACAACTCTCCTGGCACCCCACTGGCCTAGATCTTGATTCCTGCCTCTCCTGGGTGCCTCAGATCTGGGTCAGCAATTCCCATCATTGGGAGGGTGGTGAGAGAGGAGGAAAAGCTGTGGAAGGAGGGGTTCAGGCTGCTTGAAAAAGTGATAGTAGTTATTCTTTCTTCCAGTAGGAAAATATACATCTGCCAAGCTATGGATTTAGGGATGGCTGTTGTTGCCAGAATTGCGAATGGTCTTGTAACCCTGCTTTAAAAGCAGCTAATTATTTTCTGCAGCAAATATTTTGGAAAAGAAAACAAAAACTAACTTGATCATTTTCTTTCTTTAGAAATCTGTGGTGCCTAGTAAAGAAACAATTTGAGCTCAAGGGCCAGGGACTATATCTATATCCAACTATGTCTATATCCAACCAGGGCTTTTTTTCTTCTTTGGTTATAAGACAACTGTGGGAAAACAGAGAGTTTTTCAAGTGCTGGTAAAAATTGTACCTCTTCTACTTGTTATGTGCCGTCAAGTAAGCCCTGACTCATAGCGACCTCTCCTTGGGTTTCCGAGGCAGTATCACTACGAAAGTAGGATTGCCCAACCTTCCTTCCGAGGAGTGGCTGGTGGGTTTGAACCGCCAGCCTTCTGGTGAGCAGTCAAGTGCCTTAGCCACTATGCTACCAGA
>NW_006935750.1:0-1197 GCF_000298275.1 Orycteropus afer afer
CTGTTGATGTCTAAAAGGTCACATTGGTGCATTGTATTATTTAGCTCTTCTGCATCTTTGTTGTGTTTCTTTCCAGTTGTCCTATGTTTCATTGAAAGTGGTGTATTAAAGTCTCCCACTATGACTGTGGAGTCATCTATTTGACATTTCAACTCTTTTAAAGTCTGATTTCTGTATTTTTGGGCTCTTTCATTGGGTCCATAGATATTTATTATGGTTATATCTTCATTTTCAACTGATCCTTTAATCATTATATAATGTCCTTCCTTGTCTCATATGGTAATTTTTGTCTTAAAGTCATGTTGACCAGAAGTTAATATTGTCACTCCTGCTGTTTTTGGATTGCTATTTGCTTGATACATGTTTTTCCAACCTTTGATTTTTAGTCTATTTTTGTCTTTGTCTCTAAGGTGTGTCTCTTGTACACAGCATATCAATAGGTTTTATTTTCTTATCCACTCTGCAACTCTCCATCTCTTGTTGTTGTTGTTGTTGTTATATGCCGTCGAGTCGGCCCCGACTCATGGCGACCACTCCTTGGGTTTCCGAGGCAGTATCACTAGGGAAGTAGGATTGCCCAACCTTCCTTCTGAGGAGTGGCTGGTGGGTTTGAACAGCCAGCCTTCTGGTTAGCAGTCAAGTTAGGCACTATGCTACCAGAGCTCCTTCCATCTCCTGAGTGGTGCATTTATTCCATTAACATTCGGTGTACTTATTGACAAGTATGAACTGGTTGCTCTCATTTTCTTTTGTGTTTTTTCATGGTGTCCTGGATTGTTTGTTCCATATTATTTTCTGTGCTGAGCTCATTATGTTTATGAATTATGTTATCATTTCCTTTGTTGCTGTTTTTTTGGTATTTGCTGAATATTTGTGCTTGTCCTCTTTTTGATTGTGATGTGAAGGTTTATCATTTTTCTTTGCAGTTACTCTGTAATTTATAATTTTCTCCCCAAGATTAGAACAGTCCATTCTATCTTGCAACTCTCTTGACTTCCTCACCATTTAGAAGTTCTGTAATTACACAGTATTTTCTCTCTTTTTGGTTTGTAGTTGTCCTCACTTGCCAATTGATGTCTCTGGTTCCCTGTTTACAATATTGTATGAATAGGGAAGACCGAAGAAGAGTTGATGCTTTTGAGTTGTGGTGCTGGCGAAGAATGCTGAAAGTACCATGGACTGCTAAAAGAACTAACA
>NW_006935750.1:2507-3017 GCF_000298275.1 Orycteropus afer afer
TTCTTCCTCAGGGATGTGTTCTGAATCTGTATCCTGCTCCTTTGCTTCTACCACTTTATCTTGCTTCTTTGTGGACTGTGATGGTCTGTTGTCTCTGAGACATTGTGGTGTTGTTGTATTTTGATATCTCTTAGCTGTTTTTGAAGAGCAGCCAAGGGTGAGTCAAACTTTTCTTGGTGTTTTTTTTATCATTGGCCCATTGGTGGAGAAGGAAGTGGTGGCTCTCACACAGTAAGTGAAGCTGTAGGAGGTATGGGTGTAGTTGTGTCATATGGGGACTGTTGCTGTCTTCCACTCAGTTAGACAAAAAGAACAATTTAACAAACATCAAAAATTAAAGCAAATGGACAAAAATTACACTGTGTAATTACACAGGAACAGTAATCCAAAAAAGACAAAAGGAAAAAAGAAGGGAAAAAAAAAAAAAAAAGCCTGCAGTTTCTGGGGAGCGGGCAATAAGAGAAAAAATGTAGAGAAGGAGAATAATGAAGAAAAAAATGGAAAAAACTA
>NW_006935751.1:0-681 GCF_000298275.1 Orycteropus afer afer
AAAAAAAAAAAAAAGAACAGAAGTGTAAATATTAATTTCTGATCAAATTGACTTTAAGACAATAACCAACATACAAGAAAAGGAAGGATATTATATAATGATTAAAGGATCAATTGAACAAGAAGATGTAACAATAATAAATATCTATGGACCAAATGAAAGAGCCACAAAATACATAAATCAGACTTTAACAGAACTGAAAGGCAAATAGATGACTCCACAGTCATAATAGAAGACTTTAATACACTGTTTTCAATGAAAAAAAGAACAATTAGAAAGAAACTCAACAAAGATGCAGAAGAACTAAACAATACAATCCACCAGCTTGACTGTATAGATATCTACAGAGCACTTCACCCAACACCAGCACAATATTCATTCTTTTCCAGCGAACATGGAACATTCTCCAGGATAGACCATATGTCAGGCCATAATGCAAGCCTTCATAAATTTAAAAACATTGAAATACTGCAAAGCATCTTCTCAGATCACAATTCTGTAAAATTAAAAATGGACAATGGGAAGAACAACGGATAAAGAGCAAATACACGGAAACAGAACAACACCCTCCTTAAGAATGACTGGGTGTTGTTGTTGTTGTTGTTGTTAAGTGCTGTCGAGTCGTTTCCGACTCATAGTGACCCCATGCACAGCAGAACGAAACACTGCCCGATCCCGCGC
>NW_006935751.1:1346-2751 GCF_000298275.1 Orycteropus afer afer
ATATACTGGGTAATAGAAGAAATAAAATAAGTAATTAAAAAATTCCTTGAATCAAATGAGAATGAAAACACAACATACCAAAATCTTTGGGACACAGCAAAAGCAGTGATCAAAGACCAAGTTAAAGCAATAAATGCACACATCCAAAAAGAAGAAACAAAATCAACACTTTAAACTAGCATATCCAACAATTAGAAAAAGAACAACAAGAAAAGCCTGCAGTCACCAGAAGAAAGAAAATAATCAAGATTTGAGCAGAAATCAATGAAACAGAAAACAGGCAACAGAAAAAGTGAACAAGTCTAGAAGTTGGTTTTTTGAAAAGATTAATAAAATTGACAAACCACTGGCAAATTAACAAAGGAAAAGAGGGAGAGAATACAAATTACATGAGTAAGAAACAAAATGGGTGACATCACAACAGAACCAACTGAAATAAAAAGGATAATAGCAGGATACAATGAATAACTGTACTCCAACAAATTTGAAAATGTGGAATAAATGTATTTCTAGAAAAACTCTACTTACTTAAACTAACACAAATTTAGGTGGAAAAACTGAACAGATGCATAACAAAAGAAGAAATTGAACAGGTCATAAAAAAACTACCAACAAAACAAAAGCCCTGCCCCAGACGGTTTCACTGGAGAATTCTACCAAACTTTCAGAAAACTGACACCAATCCTACTTTAACTATTCCAAAACATACAAAAGGATGGAATCCTCCCATATTCATTTTATAAAGCAAGTATAACCATGATACCAAAACAGGCAAAGATAACACTCAAAAGGAAAACTACAGACTAATATCCCTCATGAATACAGATGCAAAAATCTTCAACAAAATCCTAGCCAATAGACTCCAACAACATATCAAGAAAATCATTCATTATAACCAAGTGGGGTTCATATCAGGTATGCAAGGATGGTTCAATATTAGAAAAACAATCAATGTCATCTACCACACAAAACAAAGGAAAAGAACCACATGATTGTATCAGTCGATGCAGAAAAGGCACTTGATAAAATCCAACACCCATTCTTGATCAAAACTCTCAGCAAAATAGGAATAGAAGGGACATTCCTCCACATAATAAAAGACAAATATGCAAAACCAACAGTCAACATTATTCTCAATACAGACAGACCAAAACCATTTCCCTTGCAAATAGGAATCAGACAAGGATGCCCTCTCTATCACCACTTCTATTGAACATTGTATGGGAAGTCCAAGCCAGGGCAATTAGGCAAGAAAGGGAAATCAAAGGCATCCAAATTGGTAAGGAAGAAGGAAAACTATCCCTATTTTCTGATGATATGATCCTATACATAGAGAACCCAAGAGACTCAGTCAAAAATCTACTGGACCTAATTGAGAGATTTAGCATAGTGGCAGATACAAGAT
>NW_006935752.1:0-2765 GCF_000298275.1 Orycteropus afer afer
TTTCACAGTAAAGTCCAACAAACAAACAAACACAGTTGCCAACACGTCAAATTGGACTCATGGTGATCCCATGATTTTCAGAGTCCAACTGTCCTTCCTGGGCTTTCGGTGGCCTTATTTTTGGGGAGTAGATTGCTAGTCCTTTCTGCTGAGGTGTATCTGGGAGGACATGAACCTCCTCACGTCCTGTCATCGCTGAGGTCAATGAAACTTCACCCCACACAGGGACTCCTAAAACATGAATAAATAAACAGCACATTCTTGGTTTCATATCCTGCAATCAACGACAACTTCCACTTGACTGTGACGTTGCTTTGGAATGCGATTAGTACCTCCTCTTCATCAGTTAGTACAGAGCGATCAGGAGATGATGCTTGGTGCAGTTCTAGGGTTCTCAGGAAAATCCCTTTCCATGTCTCGTTTCCCCACACTTGTGCACACCAGCCTAGACTCCGCTCTCTAGAAAGGACACTCTCCACTCTGTGTCCACCTAGGTGTACTCAGATGGTCCTGCTTGATGGATTCTTCTGCAAATCTGATGGAGAAGCGATAGAAACTGAGTGAAGATCTAGAGATGTTGCCAAGGGAAGAAGGAAAAAGGAGAAGTTGATGCTTTGTCTTTTTGTGTCTCTCATCTTTGACCCAGTGTCCAAAGAGCCTGAGCTGGGAGGATGGAGTGACAGGCTGTGAACTACAGCAGAAACACCTTCCTCTCCATCACTGAGTCTCTGTCCTAGCAATAGTCCTGCAGGTGTCCTTCACCTCATAAGGACAGGAAGTTTCCAAAATGCTCCTTTGTCGACAGGGTGGAGAGCTCTGGTGAGTGTGTCCCCCATTCCTCAGGTGACCTCTTGATTATCGTCCTTCTGTTGCTATGCAACCCAGCGTCTAGCTGAAATCCCAAGCACAACTGAGCACCCTATGTACATATTCACATATACCTAAATGTGCAGAAACTCATGGACCTCCTGGTGAACCTGGGATTCTTCTCCATAAATCCCCTGAGCGTGACCACCTCTCTTCAGTGGGACAGGACTTCCTTACTTTAGCTCGAAGAGTCCCATGGTCCAGACGTGCCCTCTGTTGGTAGAACAAGTATCTGAGTCACCCTGTGGAATTGTTCAGTCTTTCCATCATGCACTTTCCTTTCAATTCCGACCCAGCCCTCTTTCCCTTGATCCTCAAACATTGAAATTCCCCTCCTCCCTTCCATTAGGTTGTCCTTCATTCTGACTGAGCTCACTCTCCTTCAGAAATATATCTTTCTTACTCCTATTGAGTAGTCACTGATCTTCAACTCATCCACATTCTCCTCCAGCCTTGGTTCTGGGGTGTGTTCATTCCTCATCTAACCATTTCCACCCTAAAATGAGAGTTGCCCCAAGCAACCTGTGACACGGCTGTCCTGAGACAAGCATTGTACCCCTGATGTTGTAGGAGACACATTCCAATCTGGAGGGAGCTACAGGACACAGGGAGAGGAGAATGGATGGGATTAGGGAGGATCCAGATTCCTGGCATCGATCTTCGAGAGAAGGAGGGAGGGCAGGATAGGGACAGAGTGTGGATGTTAGGGTCCCTCTCAGCTGTCTCCCTCATGCTGGGACCTACTTCCTGTGGTCACTAGGGAGGAGCATGTGCTTGGATTTTTGGGGAGACAATTGCTGTGGTGTATCGTGGAGTGTGAGAATGTCAAGACCTTCCTCAGAGATCCCTGTCTTGAAATTCTTGGATGAGGACAGACCCTGCAGGGAAGTGACCACAGGGTCAGCAGTCATGAGACACACAACATTCTCCTTGTGAGACTCACAGCAGTATCATTGCCTGAGCCTCTCATCCAGGCATTTGAGTTTTACCCTCTGTAGAAATAAGCCTGCCCACAGGGAAGGACTTGTGCCCCACGGGTGGAGGGAGAGGTGACCTGCACATCTACCTGCTTCTGAAATGCCTTCCCCTCATCATTCTCATTGTTGTTTCCTTGCTAATCACTTTCAGACCCACAGACAAGGGAGAGTTCTAAAGGGTGTTGCAAGTTGGATTTCTTGCAGACTTGGGTTTGGCTTTGTCAGATGTATTTTAGTGAATATTCTCCACCTGCTTCCTGACTTCTCAACTTGTGTTCTTCTCCATATTCCTTTCTCTACATCCTTGTTCTCCCTCACTTATGTGTTAATCACTTTCCTACCCTTCTGGGGAGGGGTCGGGAAGGAACACACCTAGCTGTCTATTAATTCACTTTCACCCACAGTGGCCACAATGGTCATGATTTGGGGAGTTGTGTGTCTGCTGTACAAAGTGGGAGACTGAGAAGGGCATTGAAAGGAAGAGAGAAATGGAGAGGGACAGAGAAAGAGACACAGAGAGAGAGCCATGTTGTCCTTCCCATGTTAGTAAATATTCCTGTCCTTCAGAAACTCTGTGATTTTGGAGTCTGTCATTGAGATATCGGTGCATGCACAGTTCAGAAGCCAGCCCAAGGGTTGCTGGACAATTTGCAGGGCTTCTGTTCAAGTTTATCCATTTCCCCATCTTTCCAATTCTTCCCCATTCCTTGAATCCAAATTCACTGTGCTTGAGTTGATCTCGACTCAGTGCCCCTAGAGGACACTGGAGGACTCCCCCACAGGGATTCCAAGATTGTCAATTTTTAAGGAAGCAAAGCCCCAACCAAGCCCATTGCTGTGGAGCCAATTCTGACTCCGATGAGCCAGTAGGACAGGGCAGAACTGCCTGGCAGGGTTCCCAAAACAGAAAATATTCATGAC
>NW_006935753.1:0-2812 GCF_000298275.1 Orycteropus afer afer
ACTGTACATAAATTATATTTCAATAAAATGCATTAAAAAAAACCCTAAAACTTTTGCTCTGTAAGACACTATTAAGAGAATGAAAAAGCAAGACACAGACTAGGAGAAATATTTGTAAATCACATAGCTGATAATGGACTTATATCCAGATTATATAAAGAATTCTTACACACACACACACACAAACACAAATGAACAATGAGAACTAACGCAGTAATAAAAGTGAACAAAATAGTGGAATAAATACTATACGGAAGAAGATACAAAGAAAGCAAATAAGCATATGAAACGATGCTCAACATCATTTTTCTTTAGGGAAATGCAAATTAAAGACCATAATTAGATGCAACTACATCTACTAGCGGAAAATGTGGCAGTTCAACTGCAGCCAGAGCCATCTCAAGATAGTTCTGGCTATTTGCTTCCAAAAGTTCTCAAGACAGTTCTGGCTATTTGCTTCCAAAAGTTCATAGCCTTGAAAACCCCATAGAGAAGTTCTACTCCGCACAAATGGGGTTGCCGTAAGTTGGAATCGACTCAACCACAAATAACAATAAACATTCATCAGAATAGCTAATATTCAGGGGCAGGGAACCCTGACTGACTATACCAAGTGCTAAGGAGCTCTGGTGGCATAGTGCCTAAGGCTTTGACTGCTAACCACCCAAGGTTGGTGGTTCAAACCGCCACCAGCCGCTCCACATAAGGAAGACTGGGCAATCTACTTCCATCAAGATTTACTGCCTCAGAAACCCACAGCCGGTTGCTGTGAGTCGGAATCAACTCGATGGCAGTGACTCTCATTTTGGTTTTTATACCAAGTGCTGAAAAGAATGTGTAGTAAAAGCAACTCTAAATGATCACTGATGTAAATGCAAAATGTTTAGGAGCTTCTTAAAAAGTTAAAAACACACTTACCATATAACCCACCAATTCCACTAAGTATCTTAACCAAGTGAAATGAAAAAGTATGTTTACACAAAACCTATGTAAGTATTTATAGCAGCTTTATTCATTAATCAACAGATGAATATACCATTAACAAAAAAGAAACTGAGACTCAGATTGACAGATTCCTCGAAGTGCACAGAAGATTTCACAAAAGTCACTGACCAATTTGGACTGTACCTGAGAACAAGTAAAGAGGCAAAGATGACACATTGCAGACACAGTGATCATAAAATTGTGCAATCCCCCTTTGTGACAACATATTTGTTAACTATGAACTCACTTAGACTTTACTTGTACAGAGAATTTAACTTAAGGCCATCTGTTTTTTGCGTCCTTGATTCCAGAGAAGGTAATTCTAAACTTTTTAAGTTTCCTGAGTAACTAAGGTACTTTTATAGTGCAAATTAAAGAGGGCTGGCCAAGCAACAAAGACACCAGAAGAACAACTTGGCACCCAACTCATGGAACCCAATGCACAATGGGATCAGACCATTGTGATCCACAGGGTTTTCACTGGCTAAAAGTACATCACCAGGCCTTTTTCCCTAGTTTGTCTTAGCCTGGAAGCACCACTGAAACCTGTCCAGCATCATAACATAAACCTCCAGTGATAAACAAATGGCAGGTTTACAAGATTATAGTGGCCAGGAATTGAATAGAGAAAAGTCTCCCACATGGAAAGTGAGAATTCCTCCACTGAACCACCACTGCTTGCACTAATTACATTCAATGTTAATAAAGGCAGAGATTGTTAGGATGAGTAAGACTCAACTACTGTAGATGCAAGGAGCTCTGGTGGTGTAGTGCCTAAGGGATTTGACTGCTAACCAGAAGGCTGGCAGTTCAACTCCACCAGCCTCTCCTCAAAAGGAAGATTGGGCAATGTACTTCCATAGTGATACTGCCTCAGAAACCCAAGGATGAGTGGATGAGTTGGATCTGACTGGATAGCAGTGAGTGGTGGTACTACAGATGCTAAGAAGCTCTGCTGGCACAGTGCCTAAGGCATTTGACTGCAAACCAGAAGGCTGGCGGTTCAAACCCACCAACGCTCCACGGAAGGAAGATGTCTACTTCTGCAAAGATTTACCACATCAGAAATCCAACAGGGTCACTACAAGTCGGAATCCACTCAATGGCAGTGAGCTTTGGTGGTTTTTTTTTTTTTTTTTTTATTGTACTATATACACTAAGGAGCTCTAGTGGTGTAGTAGAAAACAACTGACTGCTAACCAGAAGGTCAGCAGTTCAGAGTCACTGGCTGCTCTGTGGAAGAAAGATGGGGCAATCCACATCCGTAAACATTTACAACACCAGAAACCCAATGAGGGTTGCTATGAGTTGGAATCTACTCGATAGCAGTGAGTTTGGTTTGTTTTGGCTTACTGTATATGCTATCTATAAGGGATAGACTTCAACTATTAAAGCATTGTTGTTATTTGTTGTTAGGGTGCCATCGAGTCGTTTCTGACTCAGCAACTCCATGCACAGCAGAACGAAACACTGCCCAATCCCATGCCAGCTCCATAATCCCTGCTATACTTGAGCCCATCATCAAAGCCACCATGTCAATCCATCTTGTTGATTGCATCCCCCCCTCTTTCGACGACCCTCCACCCTACCAAGCATGACATCCTTCTCCAGGGAATGGTCCCTTCTTACAACATGACCAAAATAGGTTAGACGAAGTCTGGCCATTCTTGCTTCCAAGGAGCATTCGGGCTGCACTTCCTCCAGGACAGATATGTTAGTTCTTTTAGCAGTCCGTGGTACTTTCAGCATTCTTCGCCAGCACCACAACTCAAAAGCATCAACTCTTCTTCGGTCTTCCTTATTCATTGTCCAGCTCTCACATGCATAC
>NW_006935754.1:0-984 GCF_000298275.1 Orycteropus afer afer
AGTGTTCCACATGCACTGAAATTGTGCTGTTTTGGGGTAAAGTGCTCTGTAGATATCTATAAGGTCAAGTTGGTGGCTTATATGTTTAACTCTTCTGCGTCTTTGTTGACTTTCTTTCCAGTTGTTCTATCTTTCATTGAAAGTGGTGTTTTGAAGTTACTATGACTGTGGAATCATCTATTTGCCTTTTCAATTCTGTTAAAATCAGATTTATGTTTTGGGAGCTCTTTCATTGGGTCTATAGATATTTATTATGGTTATATCTTCTTATTCAATTGATCCTTTAATCATTATATAATGTCCTTCCTTGTCTCTTATGGTGATTTTTGTCTTAAAGTCAATTGTATCAGAAATTAATATTGCTACTCCTCCTCTTTTTTGGTTTTCATTTGCTTGGTAGATCTTTTTCCAACCTTTGATTTTTACTCTATTTTTGTCTTTGTCTCTAAGGTGTGTCTCTTGTAGACAGCATATTGATGGGTAATGTTTTCTTATCCAGTCTGCAATTTTCCATCTCTTAAGTGGTCCATTTAACCCATTGACATTCACATAATTATCAACAAGAGTGAATTTGTTGCTGTCATTTTGTTATGTGTTTTTCTGTGGTGTTACTGATTTTTTTGTTCCATATAATTTTCTGTACTGAGCTCATTATGTTTATAAATTGTGTTATCATTTCCTTTGTTGCTACTGTTTTAGTATTTGCTAAATGTTTGTCCTGGTCCTCTTTTTTATTGTGATGTGAAGGTTTATCTTTTTTATTTATTTATTTGAGGCTACCGTGTGATTTATAATTTTCTCCCCAAGTTTTGAACAGTCCATTCTATCTTGCAACTCTCTTGACCTTCTCACCATTTAGAAGTTCTGTAACTACACTATTTTTTTCCCTTTTTTTGGTTTGTAGTTGTCCTCATTTGCCAATTGATGTCTCTGGTTCCCTGTTTACAATCTTGTAAGCTTATTTTACTTTGGATACTTCCATAG
>NW_006935754.1:1839-2764 GCF_000298275.1 Orycteropus afer afer
TCTGTGCTCTCCTTAATTTTGTCAGTGTTTTCCTTGATCTGTCTCTCAATCCTTTGAAGATACCTAAGTATAATTCTTTGGAATTCCTTATCAAGGAGTTCCAATACTGCTTCTTCCTCAGAGATGTGTTCTTGGTCTGTATCCTGCTCCCTTGTTTCTACCACTTTATCTTGCTTCTTTGTGTAGATTGTGATGGTCTGTTGTCTCCAAGACATTGTGACATTGTTGTATTTAGATCTCTGTTAACTGTTTGTGAAAAGCAGTTAAGGGTGAGTCTGGATCTTCTTAGTGATTGTTTGTCTTTGGCCAGTTGGTGGAGAAGGAAGTGGTAGCTCTCACTCAGTACGTGGAACTGCAGGATGTGCAGGTGTGTTTGCATCATATGGGCACAGTTGCTGTCTCTCATTCAGTTAAACAAAATAACAGTTGAAAAGCTATCAAAATAGTAAAAGCAAGAGGACAGAAAACACACCACATAAACACACAGAAACAAGCACCTAAAAAAAAAAAAAAGAAAAAAACACTAACCCCCAAAAATAAATAAATAAAAGCAAGAGAGCAAAAAACTCAAACTGTGTGGAAACAGTCAGATTACTCTGTAAATCTTCACCCAAATCCTAAAAAAAAAAAAAAGAAAAATCCCACAATTTCTGTGGAGGGGGCAATAAGAGAAGAGAAGTAAAGTAGGAGAATAATGAAGAAAAAAATTGAAAAATGCAAAAAGAAAAACAAGGTGTGGGGAGAACCATAAGAAAGAAAAAAAAACTGGGAACCAGGAACAGGGAAGAGAGAAAAAGCTGAAAACTAGGATGTAGGAAGGGAAGAATAAAGAAAAATAAAGTGTGAAAAAGAAAAGAAGAAGAAGAATTTTAAAACAGGCAAAAACAAACAAACTAACAAAAAGAGAAAAAATATCTGGGCAGGG
>NW_006935755.1:0-461 GCF_000298275.1 Orycteropus afer afer
TTGAACCGCCAGCCTTCTGGTTAGCAGTCAAATAAAGAACCCTCTACCCTCACCTAAGGCTGAGATTCAGACCTCATTGGAGAGGGTGCGTCTGTGGCCTACTGAATAGGAGAGAAATTCACTGAGGTGCCTCATGTCAGAGCTATTCCACAGCTAGTGGGCCAGTGTTGGAGAGAAGGGAACCACCCGCTAAGGCGTCAGCAAAACTCTCTGGGAGCTGTGCACCACTGTGTCTCCTACACATTGCTGGCAAGGAAACTAGCCCTGGGATGTCCAAAGAACTCCAGAAATTATGTGCCACTGTGTCTCCCACATAGTGTTGGCAAGGAAGCCACCCACTTGTGCTAGCAACAGTCACTGCCCCTCCCAAACACCTTTGGCCACCACACTGTGCTGTAGATGCAAGAAGCAAAGCATACCGGAACCTGAACGAGAGTCTCTGCTTCTGCTGTACCTTGCAG
>NW_006935755.1:1891-2929 GCF_000298275.1 Orycteropus afer afer
GGATCCCCATATAGACAAATGGAACCACATAGAGAATCCTGAAACAGATTCATGCATATATGGACACTTGAAGGTGGGTATGAAGGTGGGTAATGGACAGTCTTTTCAATAAATGCTGCTGAGCCAAATGGATATCCATATGCAGAAAAGAAATGGCCCACTGCTCATGACATTTACAAGAAGAAAGTCCAGATTAATTGTAGATCTAAATATGAAAGACAACAAGGCTTCTGGAATACAATACAGGCAAACTTATTTATGCCATTGGACTTGGCAAAATTTTCATAAATGGAATGGAAAAGCATTAACCATAAAAAATGTTGGTAATATTAATTACATTTAAATTAAGAACTTCTTAACACAGGGAGGAAGTGGGATGAGTGATGTTATATTGATGGGATTACAATCAGTGACATGAAACAAAACATGAATTGTTGAATGGAAAACTGATTTGCTCTGTAAACTTTCACGCAGATCACAATAAAAAGTTTTAAAAACAAAAGTACTCAATACCCAGTAGTGCCCTAACAGATGTTCCTTAAACAAATGACCCATTTTATATGGACCATATTTAAGTAACAGTTCCTTTAATATTTAAAGCTCAGTGCAGCAATTAAAAACAGGATTTGGAGTCAGACACCTCTTTTAACTTTCGTTTATTTATCTGTTTGGAACTAATAATTATTACTGTGGCTATTGTGAGGAGTAGATGAGTAAGCATATATGTCTCCTAGCATAGTGCATGGCACAAGTTTTAAAAATTCAGCAAATGGTGACTGCTAGTTAAAAAAAGTTAAGAACATCTTATTCTTATGTACTGCTGGTGGAAGTCTAAATTAGTACCACTCCTTTAGAAAGTTCTTTGAAGTGTCAAATGAAGCTGAACAACACATCCTCTATGATCCTGCAGTTTCACTCCTACATAACTAGCCAACAGAAATGCAAGTAGATATATGCACCAAAAGGGCATATACAGAAATGTTCTTAGCAGCACTGTTTGTAATAACCCCAAATCGGAGACAACCCAGATGTCGATCA
>NW_006935756.1:0-588 GCF_000298275.1 Orycteropus afer afer
AATTTTACTATGGTTCTAGATGTTGGAAAATAAAATATTGGACTAACATTAATATTAACAATCAGAGTACCCATTATAATTCTTGATTTGTGGTTGCCCAAATAGATGTTGACTATGCTTAGATAATGTGCTCAGATGTAATATCTACAATGGATGGAGCCAGTATAAGAAACTAGGAAAGATACCTTATTTAATACCAAAGTTACATGTTATGGAGATGTGTAGGAATGACTATTAAAGTGACACATTATTGGCAAAACTGGATGTTGTCAAAAGTGCATACTACAATCATGTTCTATGTCAGAAACTATTCCAGGGACTAGGGATACAGCAATGAGCCAAACAGGCATAATCACTGCCACATGGAATTTAGTCTAACAATGCTTTGATGTTTCTCAGGCACAGGCCAATAAGTTAAAAATATAGAATGTAGATAATCTAATATATACAAACATAATGAGAAGTTAAAAAAAAAAAGAAGCAGGCATTCAAATAGAACAAAGGGGTATTGCATGGTTCAAAATCTGGGAAGGTATGTATCAGAATTGGATAATCTCACCATACTTATTCAGTCTGATGATGGTCAGA
>NW_006935756.1:1418-2816 GCF_000298275.1 Orycteropus afer afer
AGGTCACTCATAGCAGCTTACCAGCGACCAATACAATATTCTAGTGGGCAGAGGCAGAGACCTGCCTCCAGCAGCTGATTTTGTTAGTAATTTGGGTGGCCTGGGTGCAGCTGGACACAGGCACCATTGCTGAGACTCAGGTGGAGATCTCACTGGTGCACCAGAAAGTCTAGCTCCCTCACCTCCCAGTGGATTACAGAGCGGGCTTGGATCAGACTGAGAGACACCGTGCTTTTCTTTGCCATGATAATTGGGACCACAGGTCACTGGCAGGTACTCTCCCAATCCACCACAGCTAAAATTGTGTGCATCTTTGATGCCACAGGTGGGCGGTATTGCAGACAGACTCCAGAGCCAACAATTACCGGTCTGGCTGGATTGTGTCACCACTGTAGGCAGACAGGGCATGGAGAGCAAAAAACCCACAGCTGAGCGAGGTCCCGCAAATTTTGCCCTGGAGCCGTACTTTGGCATTGTGGAGCCGCAGAGGTGGGGGCTTTGAGTGTGCATGAAATTGGCGGAAATTTGTGAACCTCTAACAATAGGAATCTTTCCTGAGATTGAGCCACAGTCTCGCAAATAAATATGTCATCAATAAGAGCCTGCTCAGGTACTCCCCCAACTCCAACACACCTGAAATTGCACACATCTTTGGAACTGCAGGTGGGCGGTATCACAGAAAAACTCCAGAGCCGGCCATTGGTGGTCTGACTGGATTGCGTCAGCACTGTGGGTAGACAGGGCACAGAGAACAAAGAAACTGCAGCTGAGCCCGGTCCCATGAATTTTGCCTTGGAGCCACGCTTTGGTGCTGCAGAGCCGCGGAAGCGGGGTCTTTGTGTGTGCCTGAAATTGGCAGAAATCTGTGACCCTCTAACAAGAGGAATTTTTCCTGAGGTTGAACCGTGGTCTTGCAAATAAATACGTCATCAATAATACCCTGCTCAAAGCCCTAGAAACCGACCCTAGCAATACCAAGCTTTCCTTCTTCTACTCCCACCTTCTCTGCCAATAACTTCTCTCATTCAATAGAAGAAACCATATTCAGCCAATTACCACAAAACCTCACGTTTCAAATTCTAAACCCTCTGTATGAAAAACAGAAACATATATCCACACTACACACAGTGATTTCACCATCACAAAGAAAACAGCAGAGTGACCCAACACACCTGAATCAATAATAAGATAAAACACACAAGCATCACCTTTTCAAAATATTAAACCATTAAACCAAGACAAAGCAAATCAACACGTAACCAGCAGCTAGAGACAACCTAAAGGGACAATGCTCTACCAGATTCCAAGGGCTTAAGAAGAGGTTCTGCTTTCTAGTAACCCCAAGAATTCTCTGGACCAGCACTACACGACTGAAAAGGTCTTAGTTTACACCTTTTT
>NW_006935757.1:0-704 GCF_000298275.1 Orycteropus afer afer
GCAGTTCACATATACTTTGTCTCATGTCATTGACCACAGTTCACCACAATGCAACAGCTCCCCTCCCACTTCCTCCCCATAGTTATCTCTTCCCATTGTCCATCCCTCCATGCACTCCTGCCCCGAGTTGTCTACCTGTACATAAGCAGCCCTTCTTTCTCCCATGATTGTTCTCTCCAAAGAGTATCTACTTGAGGTAAATGTTCGATTCATATGCCTGTATTTTCTTTGGCTGGAAACCACAGGTGTGGGTTCAATTCCAGACCTGAAGGGAAGCTAGAGGCTATAGTCTCAGTGGTTCCACCAGGCTCTGTCAGACCAGCAAACCTGGTGGCCACCTTTTTTTTTTTTCCTCCAAATGATTTTCAGTTTTCTTCCACATTGTTCTCCCTCTCTATCAATGATTTTTAGTCTATTTTTGTCTTAATCTCTAAGGTGTGTCTCCTGTAGGCAGCATGTTGATGGGTTTTGTTTTCTTATCCAATATTCAACTCTCCATCTCTTGAGTGGTGCATTTAATCCATTAACATTCAGGGTAATTATTGACATGAATGAATTAGTTGCTGTCATTTTGGTATGTGTTTTTTCATGCTGACCCTAGTTTCTTTGTTCCATATTATTTTCTGTGCTGAGATCATTATGTTTATGAATACTGTTGTCATTTCCTTTGTTGCTATTGTTTTAGTATTTGCTGAGTATTTGTG
>NW_006935757.1:3409-4027 GCF_000298275.1 Orycteropus afer afer
CCTGAATGTTAATGGATTAAATGCACCACTCAAGAGATGGAGAGTTCCAGATTGGATAAGAAAACAAAACCCATCAATGTGCTGCCTACACACCTCAGAGATAAAGAGACACACCTTAGAGATAAAGACAAAAATAGATTAAAAAATCAAAGAATGGCAAAAGATATATCAATCAAATGGCAACTGTAAGAGAGTAGGAATGGCAATATTAATTTCTGATCAAACTGACTTTAAGACAAAAACCACCATATGAGAAAAAGAAGGGCATTATATAATGATTAAAGGATCAATTGAACCTGAAGCTATAACCATATAAATATCTATGGACCCAATGAAAGAGCCCCAAAATACATAAATCAGATTTTAAAAGAGCTGAAAACCTAAATAGATGACTCCACAGTCATAGTGGGAGACTTTAATACACCACTTTCTTTGAAAGATAGAACTGGAAAGAAACTCAACAAAGATACCGAAGAGCTAAACAATACAATCAACCAACTTGGCCTTATAGACATCTACAGAGCACTTGACCCAACAGCATCAAAATATACATTCTTCTCCAGTCCACATGGAACTTTTTCTATGATAGACCATATGTTAGGCCATAAAGCAAGCCTT
>NW_006935758.1:0-1180 GCF_000298275.1 Orycteropus afer afer
AAGAATGTATATTGTGCTGCTGTTGGGTGAAGTGCTCTGTAGATGTCTATAAGGCCAAGTTGGTGGATTATATTGTTTAGCTCTTCTACATCTTCACTGAGTTTCTTTCCAGGTGTTCTATCTTTCAATGAAAGTGGTGTATGAAAGTCTCCCACTATGACTGTGGAGTCATATATTTTGCTTTTTAACTCTTTTAAGTGTGATTTATATATTTTGGGGCTCTTTCATTGGGTCCATAGGTATTTATTATGGTTATACCTTCATGTTCAATTGATCCTTTAATCATTGTATAATGTCATTCCTTGTCTCGTATGGTGGTTTTTGTCTTAAAGTCAATTTGATCAGAAATGAATATTGCCACTCCTGCTCTCTCACAGTTGCCATTTGCTTGATATATCTTTTTCCAGCCTTTTATTTTTAGTCTATTTTGTCATTATCTCTAAGGTGTGTCTCTTGTAGGCAGCATATTGATGTGTTTTGTTTTGTTATCCAATCTGCCACTCTCCGTCTCTTGAATGGTGCATTTAATCCATTAACATTCAGTGTAATTATTGACATGTATGAATTTGTTGCTGTCATTTTGTTATGTGTTTTTTTATGGTGTCCCTGGTTTCTTTGTTCCATATAATTTTCTGTGCTGAGCTCATTATGTTTATGAATCGTGTTTGCTATAATTGTGTTATCATTTCCTTTGTTGATGTTGTGTTAGTATATGCTGAATATTTGTGCTTGTCCTCTTTTATTGTGATGTTAAGGTTTATCATTTTTCTTTGAGGTTGCCCTCTGATTTATAATTTTCCCCCTGAGTTTAGAACAGTCCATTCTATCTTGCAACTCTATTAACTTCCGTACCATTTAGACGTTCTGTGACTACACAGCCTTTTCCCTCTTTTGGTCTGTAGTTGTCCTCACTTGCTAATTGATGTCTCTGGTTCCCTGTTTACAATCTTGTAAGCTCATTGTACTTTGGATATGTCCATAGTGGTGGTTTCTGGAATATGTCTTCTTGTGTATTAATGGTCGGTTGTTGTTTGCTATTTTTGGTTCTCTGTTCAAAGGACTCCCTTCAGCATCTCTTGTAAGGTTAGTCTGGTTTTAACAAATTCCCTTAGTTTCTGCTTATCTGGAAATCTCCTACTTTCACCATCATATTTGAGGGACAATTTTGCCAGGTATATAA
>NW_006935758.1:1520-2741 GCF_000298275.1 Orycteropus afer afer
TCTGGATTTCTATCTGTAGATTTAGGATCATTTCTAATTTTTCATTTATTTTGTCATTTTGTTCTTGTATTTTCTTGCAAAATTCTTCTAAGGTTTTTTCTTTTTTTTCTTTGGTCTGCCTTTCAATCATTTCAAGATTCCTAAATATAATTCTTTTGAATTCCTTATCAGATGGTTCCAATGCTGATTCTTCCTCAGGGATGGGTTCTTGGTCTATATCCTTCTCCCTTGTTTCTTTCACTTTATCCTGCTTCTTTGTGTTTACCATGATGGTCTGTTGTCTCTGAGACATTGTGGCATTGTTGTATTTAGATCTCTGTTAACTGTTTGTGAAGAGCAGCCAGGGGTGATTCAGGCTTTTCTTGCTGGTTTTTTATCGTTGGCCAGTTGGTGGAGAAGGAGGTAGTAGCTCTTGCTCAGTAAGTGAAATTGCAGGATGTTTGATTGCAGTTGTGTCTTATGGGGACTGTTGCTGTCTCCCACTCAGTTAGACAAAAATTACAATGAATAATGATTAAAAAAACTAAAAGCACATGAACAAAAAACACACCATGTAATCACACAGGAACAGTAACCAAAAAAAGAGAAAAGGGAAAAAGAAAAAGAAAAAGAAAAAAGATAACCTGCAATATCTGGGGATAAAACATTAACATAAAAAAGGTAGAGAAGGAGAATAATGAAGAAAAAAATGGGAAAAAATGCAAAAAGAAAACAAGGAATGGGGTTAACCACAAGAAAAAAGGAGGGGGGAGCTGAAAACTAGGACCTGGGAGGGAAAGAATCAGAATAATAGTAAAGACAGTTCCAGCAAGATGGCAGATTAGGCAGAAAGACTGCACAGACCCTCTTCAACAAAGAAAAGAGAAACCAATTAACACAGACACAGAAGATAATCCTAGACCCCTAAGCCTTGAGGGGAAGGATATAGAAGTGGACTACCCCAACTAGCAGAAGAATTTGCCTGAAAATACTAAAAAAGGAGACATACGGAGCTGCAGTCTGGCAGAGATGGTGAGCGATCCTGATGGCACAGACAGCTTGCAGATTCTGGAGTGGTGGTAGGACTTAAGAATTAACCTAAAAATCACCCTGCTAGCCAGGAACTGCATGGAGAACTCTGCACAGTGGCTGGGGAACAAATGGAGAAGGTGAAGAGAAAGGTGGGCTGAGCTGTGGACTTTTGCCAGTCCAGAGGATGCTGCCATTTTGAAAGTTTAAAAA
>NW_006935759.1:0-511 GCF_000298275.1 Orycteropus afer afer
GGGTGTTCACAGTGACACTTTTCATAATAGCCCCAAAGATGAAACAACCAATGTACTTAAACAGTAGAATAAATACATGATGTGTGTTCGTAGAAGAAAGTAACTTCATAACAATTTTAAACCATAAAAACAAAGCTCAGGTGTTAAAAATTAGTACAAACCTGTTGCCATAGAGGCAATTCCGACTCACAGTGACCTCATGTGTGTCAGAGTAGTATTGCCCTCCATGTGTTTTCCAAAGCCCATGAGCTTGCAGAAGCAGATCATCAGTTCTTTCTTCAGAGGGCCTATGGGTGGGTTCAAATCACCAACCTTTTGGTAAGTTTTGAGAGTTTGTGGTCATTTGTGCCACGAAGGGATACCTAAAAAGCATCTGGGGTTCTACTGATTTTTTTTTCCTTGTTCTGAGTGATAGCATCACAGATGTGTTTGCTTTCTGAAAATTTTTCGATTTGTGTACTGTATTTGTGCACATTATGATTTGTGCACTTTTCAGCATGTAAGGCATACC
>NW_006935759.1:2426-3005 GCF_000298275.1 Orycteropus afer afer
GCATAGAAATGAAAACAGTTGGCATGGAGCTAAACTTGACTCATGGCTACCCCATGTGTATCAGAGTACAAATGTGCTCCACACGGTGATCAATAGTTGATTTCTGGGAATCGATTGACAGCATTTTCTTCTGAGCTGACTCTGGGTGGACTTGGACCTCCAACCTTTCAGTTAGCAACTGAGCACATTAACATTTGTACCATCCAGTGACGCCTGGTATAGAAATAGGTCTGACTATTGCTCAAGGCCTTTCACAAAGTGGGACTTATGTGTGGTGAGAATGTAAATGAGGTGTATAAAGCACACTATATTCATGCCAATGTCCCTCACTTTTTTGTGTGTTAATCAGAAAATTGTATGTGTTGTTGCTTGCCTTCTGGCAGACATGAGTGGCCAAAATATATATTAAATGTCTTTTAGCCACTGTAGTTAAAGCTGATATATAATTAGATCACTTTTACAGTGATCAGTACTTGTCTCCTGTAACCGCACTTAGGTATGAATGGGAAGTGAAGGAGAATGGAAAGGAATGAAAGTTTAGTGAGACATTTATTAAAACATTAAATGACATATATTATG
>NW_006935760.1:0-691 GCF_000298275.1 Orycteropus afer afer
TTTGATCCATCTGGATTTAGTTTTTGTGTATGGTGTGAAGTACAGATCTTGTTTCATTTTTCTGCAAAAAGATATCCAGTTTTGCCAGCACCATTTATTAAACAAACATTCTCTTCTCCACTTAATGGATTTCTGCCCTTGGCCAAAGATCAGCTGACCATAGGTCAATGGATCTATTTCTGGGTTCTCAATTCTATTCCATTGGTCTATGTCTGTCATTATACCAATACCAGGAAGTTTTGACTACTGTGGCTGTATAGTAGGTTTTGAGATCCGGCAGTGTGAGACCTACTACTTTGCTGTTTTTCAATAGTGCTTTGCTTATCTGAGGTCTCTTTCCTTTCCATGTAAAATTAGTGATAGATTTGTCCATATCCTTAAAAAAAATGTTGATGGGATCTAGATTGGGATTTCATTGAATATGTATATATTGCTTTGGGTAGAACTGATATTTTCACAACGTTCACTCTTCCTATTCACAAACATGGTATGTTATTCCATTTATGTAGATCTCTTATGGTTTCTTGAAGTAGTTTTTTATAGTTTTCTTTGTACAGGTCTTTTGTGTCGCTGGTAAGATTTATTCTGAAGTATTTTATTTTTTTGGTAGCTAGTGTAAATGGTATTTATTTCCTTATTTCTTTTTCAGCAATCTCTTTGTTGTGAAGAGGAATTCAATTGATTTTTGGAT
>NW_006935760.1:1511-2823 GCF_000298275.1 Orycteropus afer afer
TTCAACTTTTCCACATCAGTCTGTGTTAGTTTAAGTAAGTGGTGTGTTTCTAGAAATCTGTCCATTTCTTCCAGATTTTCAAATTTGTTGGAGTAGAGTTCTTCATAGTATCCTGATATTATCCTTTTTATTTCAGTTGGCTCTGTAGTGATGTCACCCATTTCATTTTTTATTCATGTTATTTCTATTCTCTCCTTCTTTTCCTTTGTCAAATTTGCCAGTGGTTTGTCAATTTATTAATCTTTTCAAAAAGCCAACTTCTGGTCTTATTGACTTTTTCTATTGTCTTTCTATTTTCTGTTTCATTGATTTCTGCTCAGATCTTGATTATTTCCTTTCTTCTGGTGACTGTAGGCTTTTCTTGCTGTTCTTTTTTTAATTGTTGGAGGTGTTGATTTAAAGTGGTGTTTTGGGCTCTTTCTTCTTTTTTGATGATGTGCATTAATTGCTATAAAATGGCCTCTGACCACTGCTTTTGCTGTGTCCCAAAGATTTTGGTTGTGTTTTCATTCTTGTTTGATTCAAGGAATTTTTTAATTTCATTTTTTATTTCTTCTCTTACCCAGTCTTTCTTAAGGGGGGGTGTTCAGTTTCCATGTGTTTACTCTTTTTCTGTTGATCTCCCTATTGTTGATTTCTAATTAGAAGACATTATAATCTGAGAAGACACTTTGTAGTATTTCTATGTTTTTAAATTTATTAAGGCTTGCTTTGTGGCCTAACATATGGTCTATCATGAAAAATGTTCCATGTACATTGGAAAAGAATGTATATTGTACTGTTGTTGGGTGAAGTGCTCTGCCGATGTCTATAAGGTCAAGTTGGTGGATTATATTATTTACCTCTTCTGCATCTTTGTTGAGTTTCTTTCCAGTTATTCTATCTTTCATTGAAAGTGGTGTATTAAAGTTTTCCACTACGACTCTGGAGTCATCTATTTGCTTTTTCAACTCTTTTAAAGTCTGTTTTATGTATTTTGGAGCTCTTTCATTGGGTCCACAGATATTTATTATGGTTACATCTTCTTGTTCAATTGATCCTTTAATCATTATATAATGTTCTTCTTTGTCTTGCATGGTGGTTTTTGTCTTAAAGTCAATTTGATCAGAAATTAATATTGCCACTCCTGCACTTTAATGGTTGCCATTTGCTTAATATATCTTTTACTGACCTTTGCTTTTTAGTCTATTTTTATCTTTGTCTCCAAGGTGTGTGTCTCTTGTAGACAGCATATTGATGGGTTTTGTTTTCTTATCCAATCTGCAACTCTCCATCTCTTGAGTGGTGCATTTAATCCATTAACATTCAGTGT
>NW_006935761.1:0-679 GCF_000298275.1 Orycteropus afer afer
CTAGTGTGGCTATAACAGAAATCCCACAAGTGGATAGCTATAACAAACAGAAATCTATTGTGTCACAGATTAAGAAGCAAGAAGTCCAAATTCAGGGCATAGTTCTAGAGGAAGGCTTTCTTTGTCTGTCTGGTGTCCCTTGAACAGATTCTTATGTCTTGACATCAATCTGCCCATGGGTCTAGGAGAGTCTCAGCATAGGCACGTTTGATCCAATGGATGTGATGTGCTCTTGGCTCTTTTTTCTTAATGGTACTGAGGACCCTCTCTCTCTGCTTGCCTCTCTCTCCTTTTATTTCCTGTAAGAGGCAGGCCACAGCCCTGGGAAACTCCCCTCACATTGTATCAGGGCTATGACCTGAGTAAGAGTGGTGACTTAAGTAAGGATGGTGCAATAATAATAATAATAATAACAATAATGGTGGTGCATCACACACTACTCCTACGTCATTAACATGAAAACTTAACCTAATTCTCTTTAACATAAACTAATCCTGGCTCATTAACCACAGGGAGAGGTTATGATTTACAACACAACCCAAAATGTAGGATAATTACATCAGGTCATAAAATGTAGGACAATCACCCAATATGGGGAATCACAACCTAGCCAAGTTGACACATATTTTCAGAAGACATAATTCAAAACATGACACTGGTGTGGCTTGCTAGTGCCAGG
>NW_006935761.1:2044-3043 GCF_000298275.1 Orycteropus afer afer
AGAGGAAACAGTTCCCACCAAGGCCATCCTCACATCGATTACAAGTTCTTAGGCTCCCAACAACAACCTTAGGTAAAATGATTCTTGAGAAGGACTCACAGAGTCCTTCTATGTGTGAGAAGAAGCACATAGAGCAGAGTCTAAGGAAAGTATCAAACTCATACTTCCTGGTTTCCTCTTTTCATTGAGTCAAGATATATTAATCTCCTGCTATGGATATGTGTGGAAGCTCACTCAAGTCTTTGATGTCCAGAGTTTTTATTGAGTTCCAATAACATACAGCCTGCTTAGTTAACCTTTAACTCACCAATTCCTCCTGAAGTTCAAGCTAATTCCCTTAGTTTCCACTTCTTTCTGGCAACAAATCAGATACCATCTGCCCCAAAACCTCTATCATAAATCACATTGCTAGAATGTCAGGTGGCCAAAGTCCCCAGAACACAGAGGCATCAGGGGCATCATTGGGTGCTATTGGGTCCCCATGCAAAATGAGTTCTTTCCTCCTAATAATGTAAGAGTCCTGAGTAACAGATAAAGCCCAGAAGAAGGGGCCAGAAGAAAGTGAGTAGTGTCCCTAGAGAGCTCCCTACCTCCACTCTTTTTCCCTCACTAGACCCATTCCTCTCACATAGCACCACAATTCACCCCAGAATTCACCCCAGAATTCACCCCAGAATTCACCCCAGTCCTGCCTTCCCAGGGCCTTGGCAGGTCTTGGGAAACTCAAGTAGAACATCACATCCACCAGGGCTGTGGGCACGTAGCTCATGGGAAGGTAGAAGAAATTGGCATCCCAGCCCACCAAGTTCTGAATTCTGGGGTGGCAGGTGGTCAACGTGTGCTCTTTGCAGTCTGTCAACAAGGACAGAGATATGGAGCCATTCTTGAGATCCATTTCAACTACTTTTCAGGATGAGAAAGGACCTAGAAGAACTTGCACATCCAAGTCTTTCCCACTCAAGGCTCTAATTTCTAGTTTCTAAGAATATCTGAGGTCCA
>NW_006935762.1:0-616 GCF_000298275.1 Orycteropus afer afer
TACCTCTTGTGCACCTCTCTGTGTCTTCCTTTTCCTTAGTGTTATTGTGTTGGTCACTTGCTTTTGGTATATTGCCTTTCCCTTCACCCAAATCATTGTCTCTTACCTATCTAGAAAATTTCCCTCCACTCCTTTCCCATCCCTGTTAACTAGCAAAGAAAGTTTCCTTCCATACATAAGTCTTTCCTTGGCTTTTTACAATAGTAGACTAACACAATATTTTGACTTATTTCGCTCAGCATAATGCCCTCCAACTTCATCCATGTTATGTGGTGTTTTGTATATTCTACGTTATTCTTTAGTGTTTCATGGTATTCCATTGTGTGTATGTAGCATAGCTTAGTTATACATTCCTCCATTGATGGACACTTAGATTGTGTCCATATCTTTGCTATTGTGAATAGTACTGCAATGAACATGGGTTTGCATATATCTATTTGTGTCCTGGCCCTCATTTTTTTAGGATATATACTAAGTAATGGGATTTCTAGATAAAATGGTATTTCTACTTCCAACTTTTTAAAGAATGTTGTTGTTGTTGTTGTTATGTGCCGTCGAGTCAGACCCGACTCATAGCAACCCCTCCTTGGGTTTCCAAGGCAGTATCACTATGGAA
>NW_006935762.1:1671-2907 GCF_000298275.1 Orycteropus afer afer
GTACCTGGTGTGAGGTACGGATTTTGTTTCATTTTTCTGCAAACAGAGATGTGGTTATGCCAGCATCATTTACTAAAGGGACTGTCTTTTCCTCGTTTAATGGATTTCAACCAATTTCAAAGATCAGCAGCCATCCACAGGTGAATGGAATTATTTCTGGGATCTTAATTCTGTTCCATTTTTCTATTTGTCTGTTGTTGTGCCAATGGCACACGGTTCTGACTACTGCAACTCTGTAGTAGGTTTTGAGATCTTTAGTAGTGCTGTGTTTATCCAGGGTCTCTTTCCTTTCCATATTAAGTTTGTTATTGGATTTTCCATCACCTTAAAGAATGTTGATGGAATATGGATCAAGATTGCAGTATATCTATAGGTCATTTTGGGTAGTACTGATATTTTCAGAATGTTAAGTTTTCTTCGATGAGCATGGTATATTCTCCCATTTATGTAGGTCTCTTTTAGTTCCTTGTAGTAGTGTTGTGTAGTTTTTTTTTTTTTTTTGCATAATGCTTTTGTATCTATGGTTAAGTTTATTATTAAGAGTTATATCTTTTTTGGGGGATATTGTAAATGGTATTGTGTTCCTAACTTCCCTTCTGAGTTCTCTTTATTAGTGTGGAGGGATGCTACTGCTTATTCATTTATTTATCTTAATTTTTATTGTTAGTTGGGTGAAAGTTTACAGAGTGAATTCACTTTCCATGCAACACCTCACAAACACTTTGTCTCATGACATTGACTGCAATTTCCATGCAAAAGCTCCCCTCTCATTCCTCCCATATTTATCTCTTCCCTGTGTCCTTCTATCCATGCACTCCTGCCCTCCAAGCTGTCTCCCAGTGCATTCACAGCTCTTGTATTCTCCCATGATTGATCTCTGCAAGGAGTGTATCTAACTAATGTAAATGTTCAGCTCACATGCCTGTGTTTTGTTTGGCTGGAAGCCACAGAGTGGATTCAATTCCAGACCTGACAGGAAGCTAGGGGCCATAATCTCAGGGGTCCCATCAGGCTCTATCAGACCAGCAAACCTGGTCTTTCTTATTTTTTAAAATGATTTTGAATTTTCTTCCACATTGTTCTCCCACTCTGTCCAGGATCTCTTATATAGATTCCCCTCTAAATGGTTGACAGTGGTAGCTGGGCACCATCTATTTCTTCTGGTCTCCTAGTCATATAGGCTGGAGCTCTGGTAGCATAGTGCCTAAGGCACTTGACTGCTCACCAGAAGGCTGG
>NW_006935763.1:0-480 GCF_000298275.1 Orycteropus afer afer
TTTTTGACTGAGTCTCTTGGGTTTTCTAGGTATAGGATCATATCATCAGCAAATGGTGATAGTTTGACTTCTTCTTTACCATTTTGGATGCCTTTGATTTCCCTTTCTTGCCTTATGGCCCTGGCTAGGACTTCCAGTACAATATTGAGTAGAAGTGGTGATAGTGGGCATCCTTGTCTGGTTCCTGTTCTCAAGAGAAATGGTTTCAGTCTTTCTCCATTGAGAATAATGCTGGTTGTTGGTTTTGCATAAATCCCTGTCATTATGTTGAGGAATGTCCCTTCTATTCCTATTTTGCTCCGAGTTTTGATCAGGAATGGGTTTTGGATTTCATCAAATGTCTTTTCTGCATCAATTGGTATGATCATGTGGTTCTTCTTTGTTTTATTTACATGGTGGATGAAGTTGATTGTTTTTCTAATGTTGAACCATCCCTGCATACCTGATATGAACCCCACTTGGTCATGATGAATGATTTTC
>NW_006935763.1:1750-2573 GCF_000298275.1 Orycteropus afer afer
TATGGTGGTTTTTGTCTTAAAGTCAATTTGATCAGAAATTAATATTGTGACTTCTGCTCTCTTAGAGTTGCCATTTTCTTGATATATCTTTTTCCAACCTTGGATTTTTAATCTATTTTTGTCTTTGTCTCTAAGGTGTGTCTCTTGTAGGCAGCATATTGATGGCTTTTCTTTTCTTATCCAATATGCAACTCCCCGTCTCTTGAGTGGTGCATTCAATCCATTAATATTCAGGGTAATTATTGATAAGTTTGAATGTGTTGCTGTCATTTTTTTATGTTTTTTTTTCATGGTGTCCTTGGTTTCTTTGTTCCATATTATGCTCTGTGCTGAGCTCATTATGTTTATGAATTGTGTTATCATTTCCTTTGTTTCTGTGTTTTAGTATATGCTGAATATTTGTGCTTGTCCTCTTTTTTATTGTGATGTGAAGGTTTTTAATTTTTCTTTGAGGTTACCCTATGACTCATAATTTTATCCCTGAGTTTAGAAGAGTCCATTCTATCTTGCAACTCTCTTAATTTCTGCACCATTTAGAAGTTCCTTAACTACACAGTCTTTTCCCTCTTTTTGTTTGTAGTTGTCCTCACTTGCCAATTAATGTCTCTGATTCCCTGTTTAAAATCTTATAAGCTCATTTTATTTTGAATATGCTTTGGTTTCTGGCTTATGTCATCTTGTGTATTAATGGTCGGTTGTTATTTGCTATTTTTGGTTCTCTGATCAAAGGACTCCCTTTAGCATCTGTTGTAAAGTTGGTCTAGTTTTAACAAATTCCCATAGTTTCTGCTTATCTGGAAATCTCCTAATTTCACCATCATAT
>NW_006935764.1:0-1317 GCF_000298275.1 Orycteropus afer afer
GGATGGCCTCTTCCTTCTTCCTAGTCTGTCTCAGTCTATAAGCTGGGCTGTTACCTGTGCACCAGGTGCATCTTGCTGGGTTTTAAACACCAGAGAGACAGCCTCAAAACTCAAGTCTACATGTCACCACAGTAGGACAAACCAACAGACAAGTTTGTCTTGCTGTTGTTTGTTTTAAAGCTACTACTATTATTATTACTTTTGTCCTTTTTATTATCATTTTTTATTCCTCCCTTCTCAGGTTGTAGTTTTCAGCTTTTTTTCTTTTCCCTGTTCCTGGTTCCCATTTTTTTTCTTTCTTTCTTGTGGGTAACCCCATTCCTTTTTTCCTTTTTGCATTTTCCTCATTTTTTTCTTCATTATTCTACCTCTCTACTTTTTCTCTTATTGCCCTCTCCTCAGATATTGTGGTGATTTTTGTTTTGTTTTGTTTTTTCCCTTTTCTCTTTTCTGGCTAGTGTTCCTGTGTGATTACACGGTGTGTTTTTTGTCCATTTGCTTTTACTTTTTTGATGGTTATTCAATTGTTATTTTTGTCTAACTGACAGCAAAAGTTCTCTATACAACATAACTACTCCCACACCTCCTACAGCTTCATTTACTGAGTGAGAGTCCCCACCTCCTTCTCACCAACAGGTCTACGATAAACAACCACCAAGAAAACCCAGACTCATTCTTAGCTGCTCTTCATAAACAGTTAATAGAGATCTAAATATAAATCTTGAAGTGTCTTGAAGATAACAGACCATCACAGTCCACACAAAAAAGCAGAATAAAGTGGTAGAAACAAGGGAGCAGGATACAGACCCAAAACACATCCCTGGGGAAGAAGCAGCACTGGAACTCTCTGATAAGGAATTCAAAAGAATTATATTTAGGTATCTTCAAAGGATTGGAAGACAGACCAAAGAAAACAGAAAAAAACTCAGAAGAATTTTGGAAGAAAATACAAGAACAAAATAACAAATTAAATGAAAAATTAGAAATGATTCTAAATCTACATACAGAAATCCAGAAGATTAATACTAAATTATCAGAAATAGATAACACATTGGAAGGGCAATGGAGTAGAATTGATATAATGGAAGACAGAATTAATGAAATTGAAGACAAATACCTCAACACTTTTATGGAATGGGATCAATGAGAAAAAAGATCAAAACAAAATGAAGAAAGCCTAAGGATCATGTGGGGTATCATCAAAAGGAATAACCTACATGTTATCGGAATTTCAGAACAGGAAGAGAAAAATAAAACCACTGAGAAAATTGTCCAAAATTTGTTGGAAGAGAACTTCCCTGATATGATGAAAGATGG
>NW_006935764.1:2107-2825 GCF_000298275.1 Orycteropus afer afer
AACCAATTCATAGTTGTCAATAATTACACTGAATGTTAATGGATTAAATGCACTACTCAAGAGATGGAGAGTTGCAAATTGGATAAGAAAACAAATTTCATCAATATGCTGTCTACAAGAGACACACCTTAGAAACAAAGAAAAAATAGATTAAAAATCAAAGGTTGGAAAAAATATATCAAGCAAATGGCAACTGTAACAGAGCAGGAGTGGCAATATTAATTTCTGATCAAACTGACTTTAAGACAAAAACCACCATACGAGACAAGGAAAGACATTATATACTGAATAAAAGAACAATTGAACATGAAGATATAACCATAGTAAATATCTATGGATGCAATGAAAGAGCCCCAAAATATGTAAATCAGACTTTAAAAGAGCTGAATAGGCAAATAGATGACTCCACAGTCATAGTAGGAGATTTTAACTCATCATTTTCCGTGAAAGATAAAACAACTGGAAAGGAACTCAACAAAGATGCAGAAGAGCTAAACAGTACAATCCAACAACTTGACCTCACAGACATCTACAGAGCAATTCACCCAACAAAAGCACAATATACATTCTTTTCCTGTGCACATGGAACATTTTCCATGATAGACCATATGTTAGAGCACAAAGCAAACCTTCATAAATTTAAAAACCTTTAAATACTGCAAAGCATCTTCTCAGATCACAGTGATATCAAATCAGAAATCAACAATAGGAAGATCAA
>NW_006935765.1:0-1148 GCF_000298275.1 Orycteropus afer afer
GTTTTAACAAATTCCCTTAGTTTCTGTTTATCTGGAAATCTCCTAATTTCACCATCATATTTGAGGGACAATTTTGCCGAGTATATAATTCTTGGCTGAAAATTTTTCTCTTTCAGGGTTTTATATATACTATATCATTGTCTTCTCACTTGCATGGTCTCTGCTGAGAAATCAGAGTTTATTCTTACTGGCTGACCTTTGTATGTAACTTCTTGTTTCTCTCATGCTGCTCTCAGGATCCTGTCTTTGTCCTTGGTTTTGGTGAGTTTGATGATGATATATCTCGATGATTTTCTTTTGGGGTCTATCCTGTTTGGGGTTTGTTGGACTTCCTGAATGGATATGGTCTCCTCTTTCATCATTTCAGGGAAGTTCTCCTCCAGCAAATCTTGGGCGATTTTCTCAGTGGTTTTATTTCTCTTTTCCTGTTCTGGAATTCCAATGACATGTAGATTATTTCTTTTGATGGTATCCCACATGAACCTTAGGCTTTCTTCATTTTGTTTTGATTTTTTTTCTGACTGATCCCTTTCTAAAGAAGTATTTAGGTATTTATCTTCAATCTCATTAATTCTTCCTTCCATTACATCAATTCTAACGCTTTGCCCTTCCAATGTGTTATCTATTACTAATAATTTAGTATTAATCTTCCGTATTTCTATCTGTAGATTTAGAATCATTTCTAATTTTTCATTTATTTTGTCATTTTGTTCTCATATTTTCTTCCAGAATTCTTCTAAGTTTTTTTCTGGATTTTCTTTGGTCTGTCTCTCAGTCCTTTGAAGATACCTAAATATAAGTCTTTTGAATTCCTTATCAGTGAGTTCCAATGCTGCTTCTTCCTCAGGGATGTGTTCTGGGTCAGTATCCTGTTCTCTTGTTTCTACCACTTTATCTTCCTTCTTTGTGTGGACTGTGATGGTCTGTTGTCTCCTAAGCATCTTGGTATTGTATTAAGATCTCTGTTAATTGTTTGTGAAGAGCAGCCAAGGCTGATTCAGGCTCTTCTTGGTGGTTTTTTGTCTTTGGCCCATTGGTGGAGAAAGATGCTGGCCCTTTCTCAGTAAGTGAAGTTGCAGGAAGTGTGGGTTTACTTGTATCTTATGAGGACTGTTGCTGTCTCCCAGTCAGTTAAGCAAAATTTACAA